>NC_089884.1:20692500-20772500 GCF_040182565.1 Anser cygnoides | reverse complement strand
CAGTGACTGTTATTACTCTGCCCTACTAGGCTCAAACCGTTAACAACACCCAGTTTGCATTCTCGTTTAAAATGAACACCGGTCTCCAGGTGTAAGATAAAAGCCCCTCCACCACCAGCCCGTGCAAGGTTCAGGTGTCTCCAGCTGAAATCTTGGAAAAAAATGAGACGAACAGGAATTCAGCAGTCCTGTCAGTGTGCCAGCAAAACGTTCGGTGACTACAGAAGGAAAATAGATTTGCATTTCTTCACAAGAAACTCTCCATCTCTTCACCTGGCACTCAGGTCAGAAACCCAGGTGAAGCCCAGGCTGCTTCTGGACAGAGAGCTGGACAGCAGAGCGTGCAAGCCTTGAGAACAGCACCACAATAGGAGCAAACCAAAACAGGGAAACATTCAAGGGAAATCATATTTTAAAAAAAAAAAAAAGCAAAAACAAAATCTTCCAGTTTACAAATTCCGATTGAACAGTGGTTTGGTCTGGATGATTTTAAAAAATAACAAAAGAAGAGAGGGGGAATCTAGACTCCGGGGTTCTATTTCCAGTACAACCACTGAGCTGCTGTAAAACTCAGTTTACCTATTTGACAGACTTAGTTAATTAATGTTTGTAAAGTGCTTTGAGATCCCTGGATGATAGTGCTATATAGGTATAAAGTATTATTATACTAGAAAGTAAAACGTCCCATAAAATAGATATTGCCCTAAATTCTGGTAAAAGTTAGTGCAATAATGTAAAAAGCTGGTTATGTGCCTACATTAAACCCAGATTTAAAAGCATTAGCACATCACCAATGTGCTCCTGTTTGGCATGTGTTTTATGCCCAATACCCTACTCTGGCACATTAACAATCTGTGTATTCATTTATCAGCAGTACATTTTGAATTGTATATTTATGGCACAGTGCACTTTTCATAGCTGAAAATTAATGAACATGCCTCTCTCGTAACAAACAAGCACCTGTGCTGCATAGTTAGTAATCGGAAACAGATTTATTTTTATTAGTGTATATGT
Source organism: Anser cygnoides (assembly GCF_040182565.1). Classification (NCBI taxonomy): domain Eukaryota; kingdom Metazoa; phylum Chordata; class Aves; order Anseriformes; family Anatidae; genus Anser; species Anser cygnoides. The sequence goes on along the minus strand of NC_089884.1, from coordinate 20,771,486 downwards.
GGGCAAATTTTCTATTTTTTTAAAAACCTATGGTATGCTAAAAGCTTGATTATAAGAGTATATTCTGCCAAAGGATATTTTTGTTTTATAAACTTCTACTTATAATTTCTGCCAGTAATATTTTCTTTTCAGATTTAGTGATAATGCCTTCATATAGAATGTAATCATTTGTTTGCAGAGCATACTTGTCTTGACAAATCAAGTTCTGAGCTGTTGCCAACCACTACTATAACAAAATGAAAATTCACAAGTAATGAGGAAGATGGAACTGAATATTTAACCATTTCAGCTATACTGCACTTCCCAAATATCTTTTAAATCATTCAGCACTCCAATCAAAAACTGCATCACCTTCACCAGTCTCGACCAATTAATCCTGGATAGAAACTCTTCCTATTTCCTGGAAATTTCCTATTTCCTACTCATCAGTTTTCATTTTTATTATTTAAGGAGGGAGTTTAGCCAAAGAATCAAGGAATGCTTCAAAACCATGAAACCTATATACATTGTGAAATATGCTAGATCACAAGAACATTTAGGCACTCCTCCTTCAGCATGTGCGCTGCCCAGTCCTGGCTTGTTCCTGGCCCTTAATTTAATCTTCTAACTTCCTAACTGCTGCAATTCTAAGAGGTCCAGGGATATGTTCCAGCACCATAAAACAAGTACAGTTATTCTACCTAAGTCTGTAGTATCTTACTAATTTATTTCTTGTGTGGCTGAGTATAAAGAAACATCTGCTGTCACTGTCTTCTCACCTACGTGGTCTCATTGCTGCTTTCATGGCTCCTTCACAGCCTGTGGCCCAAAGAGGCTTTTGTTGAGTTAGAAGTGGGAACTGGAAGAGTCAAGACAGTCCTTCACCACCCAGCTATAACTGGACTAGATTTGTATACCACTCAGCAAAAGATACTACAGCCTCTGATAACATCTGTAATATTACAGTCAAATAAAAACCTTGTCATTGGTAATGGTGGCAAAGGGGGCAGCTTATTCAGTTCTACTTCACAGCGTATCTGCACAGAAAACAATCCCAAACTAAGAACATAATCAAATATTTCCAGAGGTGTTAATTTGGGTGCCTCCATTTTGTTTTAGTAGACCACAACGTCAGATCCAAACTTGAATATAGACTTTTTCATTGAGCTCTTTAATCAAATTCGTTTGTAAATTAAGCTACAAACAACCTGTCAAAGCCCATTAAGAAACCTGAACAAAACTCTTCTGAAGAGTACACCCTATCCAGCCAAAGAGCTAAGCTACTCTTCTCTGTGGCATTCTGTGTTAGATGCAAGTATTATTTTTCATTGGATACATCTAACAGTTTCCTGTTCACACATCAGGATGGAAATACTAACGTAAGAATGTCAAACTATCTAGCCCAAAATGACTCTTCTCCATCTACAGAACTAATGGTAATCTTATTAGTTTTCATTATACATTTCTACATTTCTTATGAATTTTGCAGTCTCTGCTACCTTAGGAATATCTTAGGTCTACAGGGAAAAAATGGCATTTATGCCATCAGCCATCTATCTCACACCAAAAAAAAAAAAAAAAAAAAGTTTCCTTCTCATGAAGGAGTACTTTATCTGTCAATATTTTAAATATGAAGCAACCTACTAACAATCCAATTGAAATAAAGCTATTTATTTAAATAGCTTATCACAAGGAAAAAAAAAAAAGTAAAAATCCTAGCTGATGCTGAAGTCTTGTAGCCCTGATTTCCAAAAATAATGCACAAGTCTGAGATTGTCTGGTTGGTTCTTTCTCTTTCAGGGCTGTTTGGATACTCCTAGAAGATAGTTCAGGAAGAGCACCAGGTGTAGCTCATTCACAGCCTGGGCCACTAGACATGAAAAACCCTTCTACTACTTCAAAGCTGTTATCTCCACCAGTCCTTTACTGCAACGTTGTCTAAGCTCACAAACTTTACACTAACCCCTTTCTCAGGAAGGGAACAGTTTCGTTTTTTCTGTAACACTGACAACTGGATGATGCTTTTTCTCGTCAAGCCACAACCCAGCACGATGTTTAAGCCCTGTTTTTTGCTTAGAGCTCAGCAAAACCAGGATTTGGTTTGAGGAAACTTACATGCTTCAAGAACTGTTAACGGGTCCCTGGGTTGAATGCAGCGGGGCCTCCAGAAAGCAGAAGCTGGGAATGGAAGTAACATGAGGAAATTTTGGACTCCTTGGGGAAACATGTACAGGGCATGCCTCACTAATAACACACTATGAAAAAAAGGCAAAACGTTCCTCTGTGTCAGTAAATGTTATCTTCTCAATTTGGTCTTTTAATGCTGATGTCAACAGCAGCCCCAACCAATTGTAAAGGTAGGCTATGTCCCAGTAATTTTTACAGTAATTCTCTACTATACTTTACAGTAACAATGCTGTTATAGCTATGGTGATCTAAAGATAGAAGCACAGTAGAATTTGCAAGAATTAACAGCTTATATTAAAACTTAACTAATATTAAAACAGCTAACATCTAAAAAAGCAGGAATAATTTTCAGTCACAAGTTCTTTTTCAGGGCAGAGCAAGCAGCAAACTTCTATTACTGCAGTTACAATCAAAACAATTTTTCCCAGTCTACAGTTATCTCATATTTAATAGGTTTGGGGCATTTTTAGAAGCAACTTTAATACTTATTTTTAGAGAGAAATAATGTTAAGGGAAGAAATTATTTTTTTATTTTTCAAAATATCAATTAGAGCAAACACAGAAGCACCAAACTCAATGTACATGTAAAGTGATTCTGCCATGGACAGCACTCTTATGGTGTGGTGAAGAACAGACCTGTGAACTAGTAGAAGTCTGTCCTGCATGTTACAAATTTTGTGATAAAATGCAAGTTTATTATAAAGGTCATGACCAGATAATAGTCATTTTCTTTGTGGAAATCTAACCATTTACCACTAATGATTCAATACCCTCATAGTCATCTTTAAAATCTCTTAACTGTACAATTAAAAATATATGTGCTTTTGTGCAACATACCTTCCAGTGTTGGACATTACAGTTAATATTTGAAGAAAACAGATAATTTTGCCAAGTATGGACACTATCATGTTTATTTTAGTAGTATTTCTGGGAATTTCTGGACAGTTACATGCAAAAATATATTTTTGACCAAGTTCTGTAATTCATAACTAAATAAAAATCCCCATATTTTTATATGACAGCATATTAGAAATGTTTTAGGTCAGTAACATTAAAAAGCTTAACTTTCCTTATCCAAAAGCCAGGAAGAATCCTGAAAGTTTGACGTACTCAAGTCTTCTGATTACCATTTATAAGAAGAAGAAGAAAAAAAAAAAAAAAGTATTATACAAAACATACATTATCCCTAGTACGAATTTAAAGTTAATTGAAGCTTGGATAACTGATGATAAAGCGTGAACTACTTCATCTGCCACAAACCCAGAGAATACCATTTAGATAGAATTTGAAATGGAAATCGTCAACTATCCTGTTTAAATATTAAAAAGCTGAGGGGTGGGGCTCAGCTCAGTTTCACTGAGTTCGGCACACCACAAACCACTGCAACACCACCATTTAGCTTTTGTGCACAAATGTTTATCCACAGATCTCAAAGCGTTCAACAAAGAAAGCTCTTCTGTGTTTTCAAACAGAAGAAACTGGGGTATAGAAAGACAAAATTACTTGCCTAGGTGTAAAGAAAAGTTTCTGGAAGAAAGAAGCTCCTAATCCTACCCAATCCCCATGACATCAACAACATCCTTGAGGTAATCTGCAATAAATCTAAATATTTAAAGGCACATGTAAAACTCATTTCTACACAGCTGACCTGACAGACAAAAAGACAAACATCACAGGTGGAAGCTGTCACACAAATCAATAATACTGTGTCACTCCATATATAGATAGTTATAAGAAATGCATGTTGCAACAGCCTTGCAAAGTTACACTGAATGAAATATTTATAATTGCAGAGTGGACTTGACACAAATAAACATCTTATTTTAAAATAAAAAATGCAGCCTTTATTCACAGTTTGTTGTGGAGGTGCAAACTGATGGAATTCTGTGTGACCCTAATTTCTAAGTTGCCCACTTGCTTTCTTTTATCAAATATCTTTGCTCCCAAATAATTCTCAAGGAACCTTTATTGCAGCAATTCCCAGTGCATGAAACAGTGCCAGGAAGCTCCACCCATTGCCAAGGGTCTTCCATATCATCGAATAAGAGCCCCACATAACAATGCTGTTGCACCACAGAACTAGGAAAAGACATCTATGACTACTTCGCTGCAAGTCCTATAAAACAGGAATCCATAACATAAATCCTAAGGGGCTCTTAAATACAGAAACTATAAAGCAGGACAAGTATAATCTAACAAAAGAGGAAGGCATTTCAGATCCTAAATTTGGGCTGGGAGGATAGAAGACAGAGAGCTTTTGAGTTTATCTCTAGATAAATTTCACAAAGGGCTTAATATTTGTCATATAAATTCAAACACTTTTGTCTTAATAGAATGCAAAGTCCAACAGAGGTTGTGGCTGGCTTGTTTACACTGGCCCCTCTTCACCTGTCATAGTGACAGAAAGGAACAATTATTTAAAAGGATCTGAAAACAGACAGCTTGAAAACAGAGTAAGGAAAATGGTATCAAATTGAAATTGCATGGACAATTTAGGTTTAAAGAATATAATTATACAAACTAAATTAAATTCTCCTTCTGAGAAAGGCAGCGCATGGTCTTTAGTCTGACAAGTGGCCAAACATGTTCCCCACTCTGCTCAAAAAAACCCTCCTGTAGCACCTGTGTCTCATAGCATTGGAGCAAACCACAGAAAATTGGGATCCAGTCTGTAAATCACAACACACCTGACTGCGGTTCCCAGCACTGACACTATGTTAGATGATGGCTTTTCTTTCTTTGATCAAGAGTCAAGACATTATTCTAGATCCAACGGTGTAGTAAGACAAGCCTGTGACTTCAGGGAGGATGGTTAAAAGGGACTGATTTTCGGAAGAGTTCATCTCTGGCAGCTAGTGCTTTTTCAACTGAAGATAAAATTATTACTTATTTTGCTTTCAGCTGCTCATCTATGAATTAATCTAATAACATATGCGTATGTGTATATATATATGTGTATGTGTTTACATATATATAATGGGAAATGTGTTATAAATCTGTGATTAATACTGGTGTGAAAGTATATCACCTGCTGAGTAACATTGGTAAGATTCTTAAACTTCCCCTGCCTATTTAAACTATGTGATAGCCCCCCTAGATTTTGTACGACTACTGCATCTTAAAGGCTTGCATCATCTAGATGCCTTGATAAATTAACTTCAGTACCACCAGTACCAAGTTTATGTAGGACATAAACTCATTTGTCAGTTGGTCAGCGTCACTCAGCGTGATCTCTTACACTACCTGGAAACCTCCTCATCCCTTTGCTGTACCTCCATCTTCTCAAGGGACATGGGCTCCACCACCTACAACATGTTAGCTAAGTACAACAAGGTCACGGAAAGCGAGGTAGTCTGCAAGCTGATGCAAATATTTCCATTCTGTGAAATGAGATGGCTGAAGGCAGCAGAATCTCTTTCTGCAATTATTTTTGACAGGGAAACTAACAATGAAAGACCTGAGAGCAGGTTCTGCTTTCACCACTAGGCAGCAAGGAGAAGAAGCACTTTGGAGAAGTTAAGGAAATGGGTCTTTAGGTACTCAGAAGATCTCTCAGTTGTAAGGGTAGGTGTCGTTAACATGTTAATTTTTCAACAACTGTGCTGCACCAAAAAAAAAAAAAAATCTAAATTTCATTTTCTCTCTTATTTGTGGGTCTTACGCTGCTGTTCCTATGCAAGCAAATCCCTATCAAAATCAATCACGTTCCCTACTTATGTTTTTTTATGATCAAAATGCGTATTTATACTATTTTATAAAACTCACAGAATATGTAAAAGCACATAACTTCAACTGCAATAAAACATGGACAACAGAACCTCAATGGAATTAAACTAGTGAGGGTTTTTCAAGAGAAGAGGTTTCACAATGAGTTTTCTTTGTCCCTAAAATGAGAACATTTTAATGTAGTAGTTTGCAATTTTCTCAGATTTTTGTAAAGGATGCAACAAAGAATACAATTATTTTTCCTCATGGATGTTGGTGAAAAGCCTGAAGGAAATTTTCTTAAACTTGCTTCAAATCTCTTTCCCCAAAAGGGTATGTTTCTCTTTAAAGTAAAAAATAAATAAATAAATAAATAAATAAAGAGTTATATTACTGGTAACAAAGGTTTTAGCATCCACTAAAATGTCAGCTAAAGTTGCCAAACAAATACTTACATGCTGCTGATGACTGTTTATTTAGGAAAAGGAGATTTAGCTGTTCACATGTTCATTAGCACACACAGAGAAATGGATGAAAAATTCTTTTGGTACTTAAAACTGATGCCATGGCTGCTGCTTACAAGTATTACTAATACACAGTGGGCAAAAACTGAATAAAAAGCAGATTAAGATATTTAAGGAAAGCAATGACTGAACTTTAAAAGAAAAAAAAATAATAAAGCAACCAACAGAACTGCTACTTCTTTTTTCCTGGGTACTCTAAATGCTTGAAGCAGATTGCCTGTTATTTTAGCAAAATATGGTGATTTCTGAGCGTTCCTGTGCTTTTACATATTTGAGTTTTGCAATGATTCAGGCATTATTGCTCTGTAATAGGTGTGGCTGCCTTTGAAATGTAAGCTCACAGCTTCTGTAGTCAGTGAACCATTGCTGATAGGGCTGACTAGTCAGAAGCAGAACTGGCTAGTTATGAAACTACTATAGTATATCCTTTATCTCATACACATTTAAAGGATTTACCTATCTACCCCACTGCAGACCTACTCATTGAGTAGGAGCCAACAGCATATGATTGTGTTAATTAATCTGCTATTGTGAGTAAAGGAACAGCTGCAGTGGTCTCGTGGATACGTTGTCAAAGGAAAACAATGTAATGTTAAGCTTCTGACTGCATATTCTGTTACAAAGGAGGTTTACGAGAAGTTAAATTCATAAATCACAGATCATTTTTGTAATAATAATAAATATCATCTGACCTTTAAAGGAAAGGTTTTAGCATTCTTAATTTCAGTTTGAAATATGTTCTGAAATACGATACTTAAGCTTTAACCCAATTCTTTATTTGGAAAACAAACATTCCCCATAAATGATAGGAAATGGTAGTAGCTATAGAAATGACCTCTGACTGTACTAGATACATGCCATTGTAGTTTTAACAAAGATCAGAGCCCAAAATATCAAGTTAAAAGAAAAAATTGTTGGCTTCCATCCAGTGCCTCTTCTAATAAAAACACAGTTTCCAATATTATACAGAAATGCAGAATGAAAGAAACATTCATTACAGGAAAAACACTTATTATTTACATAGGATTTTATCTTTTTTTATATGGAAAAGGTACAAAAAAGACTTTATCGTAAGTAAAATAACGTAATCACTTTTGTGATTCAAATATCTACCCCCTACCAAATCCCTTTGGACAGTATATATATCGATCCTTTCATAAACACCCAAGTGGTGAGTGACCCAGAAGAGAGAATAAATAGAATATTTTTTTTTATGCCAGGTACTTAAAACATAACCATAGCAAATTACGTTAGAAATGCAAGTAGGAAAAGTTTCACAATTCAAAGATGCCTGGATTCAATAGTAACCTTCTGCTATGGTAGGCATGATTTTATGAAAATACACTGAGAGGTTTTTAATTCAGAAGTGGTTTGCTTATTGTAGTATACAGAGGAATATAATAGTCAACCATTATTTTAAATAACAGAGACCAGATTCTTAGTGGTTACAATCAACAAATCCCCACTGGTATCTGTATTCGTATGCCACTTTACACCAGCACAAAAGCTGCTCCAGGAAGTGCTGTCTTTCAAGAAAACACATCAAATTATAGAATTCTTGCTTTGTTGTTGTTTGTTTTCTTTTTTTAATTTTATTTTTTATTTCCTTTGACAGTTGTAGTTAGCTTCATTGGCATACATTTTTTAGATGAGATAAACTGCTACTTTATTTCTCATAAATCTTTTATGTCTACAATCCTTTTCTTATCTATTTTTAAAATCTGTTAAATTTGTGAAACCAAGGACCCAATCCAGAGCTCTGGTACACTGGAATGGCTGACTATTTCAAAGGAACTATGCCAATTTAAATCTCTACAATGTCCTGGCAGCAAAAGAGATGTTTTGCTTCAACTGGAGTGGAACATATATAAGAAAGCCTGAAGTAGATTTATTCATAATTTTCAGTGTGATTTAAAACAAAGAAAAAGAAAGGAGCATAACTTTAGATATGAATCACCAGTGTACAACTTGATAACCCAGCAGTAACTTTATGGCACCAAACAGCAGATTTCAATCCAACAGCAGGCTCCAAGGAGAGAGAATAATGCCAGAAATTAGGACCCCAGTGTTTTAAACCCATGTAAGTGATATCTTCCATATTAAAGTGTTATTCACAATAAGAATCATTTTATCCCTCACACAAAACGCAAGGTTAACTATGGATATCCAAATAAATAAATCTAATAACATCAGTGGATGTTGTTTGCATTTGGAGGACGCTCCTCGTCAAACTCTACTATTAGTTCACCCAATATCCCCCAGAAATAATATATCAGCTCTAGAGAACTGCCATCTGTATTTCAGCTCTTACATGTTATTTTTTAACAGATCTGACTATGCTTTATTAAAACATCAGCATGCATCTCCTTTCTGTAATATGCGCACAGTATTCACCTCAATTGTGTAGAATTGCCAGTTGCTCGCATAAGGTCATTAAAACAACACTTTGTAACTTTAATCAGGCTCTGTGAATTCATGAGCATCATTAGTCACTGGGCTGATGACTTCAGTGAGGTTGATTGGGTTGGGCCTTCATTATTACTTAGTATTATGTTTCATTTTCCAAGTCAAAATTCTCAAATAGAACAATTTCTTGGACTTTTAAAAGCCTGATTAAAATAGTGCTATTGGCTGAGACTTAGTTTGATGTTACCCGCTGTTTTCATTTGACAAAATATGCCATAACTTTGGAGGAAATAAGATACATACTTTAATGGAAAATTACAGCTTTGATTACTGTACAGTTCCTTTCAAGCTATGAAAAGAAGGATGCATGGAGAAAAGTAAATTTCTTAAGTTTCCAAAATGGAAATCTAAAAAGTTCCCAGAAAATAATTGAAATCAAAAGGTAGATTAGAATAAATATTGAATTCTGTCATGCTTATGACTGGAAGGCCACATGCGCAGCATCAGATATAACAGTCTTCTACTGAGGTTCTCTTTCCTCAGAGATTGAATGGATCTACCCTGCCAATTAACAACTGGTTTTACCTCTACGATCCAGTTTCTTCTGGATCTTAGAATAAGTTGGTCAAATTTATTCACATTTATCTGCAACAGGTTAACCAGCTGGCAGTGATCCTATACAAGGTTAAAAATATATATATATATTTTATGACCCTTGAAGAGCTAGAACAGCAAGTGATTTAGAGGTGACATTAGGGAATAGCACTTCAATTGCCCATTCGGCTGTCATGATTGTTATAAGCCCCTCCAAAATGTAGAACAACATATAAGATATCTATCCTTTAATTAATGGAAACTGAAGAGTGTCCTAGCTATTTGGGAGATTGTTTATGGTTATATCTTAGTCAACATATCAACAGAAAACTGTTGACTAGGATACTCTATGAATTGTGTAAGTTGAACAACTAGTACTGCTTTAGCCATCATAGCTTAGCAGCCGTTACCTATTAAAGCTGCCTAGTTAAAAAGTCACACTAATTTCTATTGTAATTGCATCTATTTCATTGTTCTGGACATTTCCTGTTGTGTGACCAAAAAAAAAAAAAAATGGTCTCAGTCAGTCCAAGAAGAATAATGCAAATGTAGAGCTTTCAACCTATTTGATAGCTGATACAATAACACTTTTACTTTGGATCTACTCATGATGAATACTGGCTGTAGAAAAATCTGCAATTTTCTAAAAAAAGAACTACAGAATTCAACTACAGAAACTCAATATAGGCTACTGTATAAATCACTGGACTGAAACTCAAGAGATGCTCCACTAACTCTTCCATTGGAATACTGAATGACCTTAAGCAAATTCTTTTGCCTTTGTCACCTCAGTTTTGCAATGTATAGAATGGAATTAGCAATATTTTACCTCTTTGTCAATTACTTTGAGATTTACCACCACCAACAACAACAAATGTGTAAAAACTAGCCTATTAGACAGGAAAGAAGCTGACCAAATGATGTTGATTAATTATTTTTATTTTAAGAATGGTTGAAAATATACTATTATAAACATATCTGTCCATCCTGGAATAAAACACAGATCTCTACAGAAAACATCAAAAGAGAAGGCAAGCATAGATTCCATGAGGAACAAGAAAGTATATAGTACTCTGACAAGTGGACATCATCTACAAAGAAGCATGCATGCATGGAAACCTTTAAAGCTTATGAATCCATACTACTCCAGAGAGTCAAACTTAGCTTTCCCCAGCCATCATGTTCTAAAAGCACTGACAGCAAAGTACTTGACACACTCTCAGTTAGTAGAATAAGGATGCATCCATTTCTAGTGGCTGAATTTATACAGGTATTCTGGCGTTTGAGAAATTAACTACATTTGTTGAGACTTATTCATAAAGCCTAAGACTTGATTATAGCATTAGCTAATACTCCTCCAAGAATACCTATCTAGAAATATTTCCAGCCCAAAGGCTCTCTTAGCTATAGAACACGTAAGCAATTTACTTCACAGTAGCTGTGGCCTTTGCCATTATAGTAGGGACAAAATTATATTTAAAAGAAAAGCAGAAAGTGTTATGAATCAACACAAGGAAATTTCAGCCAGGAGACAAAACACAGATAGCAACATGCAGCATAAGCAGCACACTGACCTATAAAAGTAGACAACAACAATGTACTATAAAATGAAACTAAGAGTAAAGATCTTCCCCGTGACCCATTTCCAACAAAATGAGACTGCAGGAACCACTAATATCATATAGAATCTTCCACTTAAAGATTCATGGTTAGAAGTGGATCATATGTGATAGGAAAAGACAGCTATTACCATCCAAGAGTTGTTTGGTAGGTATATGAATGCATTAGTTTGAGGAAACTGTTCTACATCAGCTGTGGAAACAAGTAAAAGGCTACAAACTCAACAGCTTTCAGTCAGAAATCTCTCTTCAGTACTAAAAGAAATAAATAAGCAAAACAACCAAGCAAAAGAGAAAAGAATAAACAGTTTCATAGGCCAAAACAGCAATGTATGCATACAGATCAGAGCAAAGTTTAAACTACTCAGTATCAAAGGCCCAAAAGAAAAGGAAGGATAAAGATTTGTTAGAAAGTTAAACCATGTAGAAGAACATTTTTTAAATCCAATTGTATAAGCCAGTAGATTGAGATTGCTAATGGCAAATATGTCCATATCTCCATAATCTTAAGAAAAAGATGAGACACAGAAGTAATTCACTGTCATAAGGTGCTAGGTCAAGAGACACACAAACTGTTGGCTTATCCGCCTGATGAAGATACGGGGAAGACCCATTCAGGAGACCATTCCTGCTACTCCAAGAATTCCATGCAGCATACAAACCTCAGAAATGAGATCCTGACTATCAGCTTCAGTAAAGCAGCAATGTTAGGCTGGACTTAAACAGCCAAGACTTCAATTTTTAAATGATGCAGCCTGTTTCTAAGGAAAAGCAAATATTTTCTGCACAAAAAAAAAAAAGTGTGGTCTTTTATATTCTTGACTAATATTGCAGTATATGAGCTATACTTACGTTATTTGACTTTGGTTAAATTACATTTATATACCTCACTGGTTTTTGTGTGTTTTCACCATTGTATTATTTATTCCTGTAATAATATCACTTTACTTAAGATATTCTCATCATATGCATGGTCATTTGCCACAGAACACTCATGCCCTAGAGCTGTTATTCCTGTGAAAGGAAGGAATAGGACAAGAACATTTTCTGATTTTTTTCCAATAATTTTCTCAGAAGAATATATTTTACTTTTTTGTATATCTAGTTCTAGAAAAAAAATAATTCCTAATGAATTAAGTGGAATAAAAAGGTCCAAAATGAATTTTAGGTGAATTCATTATAACAATGTTATTTTTACATTCACAGTTTTTAAAAATATTGGTGAGTAAAGGAAGGAATTCTTAATTTCAGTAGGTACCAAGATAAAGTACAAGCACTGGAGAGTGGTAATCGCACGAGTCCTTTTAACTGCACACTATAATATTCTGGAAGTGACTTACAACAGAGTCATTCCACAAAATCTATTATATTTGTCAAAGATTTCATAAGTAGCAGCAATAGAAACAGTGAGAAGAATAGATGCATGGGCCATCAGATGAAGAAAGAGTCACATTCCATGGAAAAATATTTACACACTTTTTTTATGAAACCTCACACGATAGCTTGATTATAGTGCTTCTAAAAGGAAACAAACAATTGCACTGATGATATGGTTCAAGGCTTATTTTTTAAGAGATAACACCTCACCATATGAAATTACAAATTTGTTAGACAGTGCAGAACCGCTTAAGTGGCTATTTGTAGAAAAAAAAAAAAGATTCTTATCTGATCAAACATTTCTTGGTGCATTATTAAGTACAAGTCAAAGGACATTAAGTATCACAGAAAGGAGACTGCTTAAAATACAGGAGATATTATCCCAGAGAACCGGGTATTATTGTTTCTGGAATATATTTTTAAGCATGTTATAAGGGAAAAAAAAATGTATTCTTAAATCATTTGAAATACACCAGGTTTCAGAGGAAAAAAAAAAAAAAGCATTCTCATAGTGCTCTGATAAGCAACATAAACAGGGTTACAACTCCCTTCAGCTTAAGCCTTTTAGTCACGCCACCAATCCCAGATACACAGATGTGTGCCTAACTTCTATGTTGTGTTACAATTATGAGTCTCCTGAGTGGGATGTTTGAAGCCAACATGTCAATAACCAAAGGACTTATAGTCATATGCACACATGAAATGGCAGAACAATTTTTAAAAGTGGACCTGACAAACTTTCAATGTCCAGCCCCCCCAAAATTGTTTTCCTTTGCAGCTTCTGCAGAGGAGACTCACTAAAACCACACACATATTAGTCCCATAATTCTCTATGTGCGCTCTTTGAGTGCAAATTCACTTGCACTCAAGAAGGTTTTGTTGCTGGTGTTTGGAGGGGGGGGGGAGGAAACCAACCACCTTTTTTCATACTTAACTATGTTTCTTGCTCAATTTAAAATAAGAGCAAAATTAATCTTTCTTAACCAAAAAATCCCTACTGTCTGTATGCATTAAATATATCAACAGGTACTAAAGATACATACTAGATATCATAGCCCAGTGGTCTGATCCAGAATACTTATGTGTGTAAGCAAACTGAAACTGCATTGTAGAAAACTAAAATTCCACCTCAACAGTTCTTAAGTTACCTGTTAAGACTGAAAGCAGGGGCTGAGATCTGCTTTTCATGCTCATAGGTCATTTGGGTACGGCAAACTCCAGTGATGGAAACTCCACTGAGATAGAATATACTATGTCTGTACTTAATACTAAATAATGTGTATTAAATGTATCTGATTTTCTTTCCCATTATATCTGGTACCTCTGAAAAGCTATGTCAACATTTGCATTTAAGATGCTGACCAATATTCTACGTTTTAACTTACTATGGCAAATAAAACTTTGTGCCATATGGCTGATTAGAGAGATTCTCTCTCTTTTTCTTCTCCTCTAAACAGCTGGGTGAGTAACAACAAGGAAAAGACAGTCAGCAGCTGCACACTGTTATCATTACTTTGATACTGCTTGAAGGAATCTAAGCCTTCCACAGGTATGCACCTGAGATTAGAGGCAAAGAATTTTCCTCTCTAAATATGAGAGGAAACAGCTATGGGAGTTATAATTATGTTTTACAGGTGTCATCAGAACAATGCTTCCAAATTTTACCCAGAACAAACATACTCTTTTTCTATTTTGTGATCGAATTTTTCAAAGGCCTTCAGGGAAAAGATATTATTGTACAAAGGCAACAACAGTGAGTAAATAAGTGTAAAGGCAAACACTTCTAGTGCAGACTTCCCAACTTTATCTATTTCACCCATGCAACTTTAGTAGTTATCCAATAGGATCTGCAAACAGAGCATTACTCGTTCAAGCTCTGTGTTTGATTATTGTGTACCAGGGATTCTCAAACTGGAATTTCTGTGCACCACCACAGCTGGCAGATTACTTGCTAGTAATCTGAGCAGAATTAACAAGTCATGTGGCTCTGGCTTCTCATAATTCAAAAAGTATTTGGATAGGGTAACGGCTGTAGGAACCTCCCCTAATATTACCTTCAACACAAGTGGTTCTTTTAGCAGCCACAGGCATGGCTGATCTGGAAGACTGTCAGCTACAGCTGGTGATCAGGAGAGGGAGGCTGAAGCAATGGTTAAAACGTGCTGCATGAGGGAGGAATACTATAAACACCACTCTGGGCCACACAACTCCTGCATTGGTTTCACCTCCACCACCTCAACCCTGACCAGGCTTCTGAAGGAGAAGATGTTTTAAGTCTTTCGTTGCTGCTTTATTATAAGTAAAAATAAATAAATATAAATTAATTTAAAAATAAATTAAATAAAAATAAAAGAAACAAACAAAAGCAAGCAAACAGACAAACAACAACAACAGAAGTCTCAAAAGCTCCTGTTATCATTAAGTTGTTTATGAGACAATAGCAGCCATTTTAGATCCTGTGTCCACAGAAGTAAGTGACCCACTTGTGAATTCAATAAGACAAACACACTTTTTCTGATTTTGTCTTACAGGGTTTGGGGAGTATAAGGAGAATTTTGTCAGCCTATTTGGATGTCTGTGTTCTTTCTTCCTTTTACATTAAATAAATGTATGGGAAAGCTATTTTACAGAGCAGTACAATTAAACAGATTAATACATTACATTTAAGAAAAGTTAGATTTTAATTTGCATGGTCAAGCATTTACAAAGACTTAAATGATTACTCTTGTATAAGTCTTCATAATAAGACTTACCACCAGAGCTACGCACCTATTCAAAGGAATAGAAATTTTGAGATTCCATGAATTGTGAAACAGCACAATTCAAAGGAATACTTGCACAAATTTCACAAGTATATTGTGAGAACTTCACATGAACATAAAAAAGAACATCCATTGAGTACATAAGGTTTCCAGCTAATCAGGGAATAGCAATTACAGTGCAGCGCTAATTGTGGTCGTTGTGAATATCGAAGGTCTTTTTCTATGCACACACATACATTTTCAAGACAGAAACCACCCATTCATTGTTGAAAAGCACCTAGAAATTTCTGGACACTACTCTACCAGAAGCTGTGTTATTTTTCTCTAAGTTTAAATTATTGTACATGGCTATCGTTGCTAGGTAGGACTTGGCTTCCAGCATTGTAACAGTGATGGCTGAAGTCTGGGCTGGACTAAGAAACAAGCAAAAATTCAGAGGTGAAAATTACCTCTGTGGGGGTGGTTTGTATTTGTTAATGCCTTTTTAAAATTATCTTGGATATTTTCTTGTGCAAGGTATTGCCAGGCTCTGCTCTCCAGGCATCCTAGCACTTGTACTCTTGTTGCTTTCAAGTTCAGTGTCACCAAGATACTTTCAGGCAACAGATCATCTAATGAAGAACAATATGATGTCAGTGTGTAATGACTTCTTGAGAAAAAGAGTGATGTTATTCAGCAATACAAAGAGACAGTCTCACTTTCTTCTCAGATAAACAACTTGGTAATGAAAGATTTTTTAGAGGTAAAGAACAACTGAAAGAAATTTAAAGGGACATAGGAACTAGGGTGTTAAAAAAAACAACACCCACATTTATATATTAAGAATAGGCAGAGCCACTGATTCTATTTCTATTGACAAGAAATAAAAAAACTAACACAAAAAAATCAGGTGACTATTTAAAGAATATATGACAGAAATTGAAGATGGTAGTACCTCTGAAAAGACAACATTTACAGAAGAGCAGTAAAAGATCAGGAAGGAATTATCACTACTCTCTGGACTGGCTCCAAGTCACTGTACTAGACTCATACCTGATGTAACTGATTAAAACAAAGTAGATGGCACCAGTATACCAGATTTTGGCTTTATGAATCATGCAGCATTACAAAAGCTTGAAGTGTGCTTGCATTGTATTTCTTCCTGTACTTTAAGTCCACCTCACTGCTGTGCAGTGCAAAACATCTGTACTGTAAATGCAAATCAGACCCAAATCCCTGAAAATCTGTGTATTTTTTAATTCACTAATGCCACCAGCACTCTGCATGAAGCAAAAAGATGGTCATTATAGAAAGATGCCATGGGCCATTTTTAAATAGAATCCATTTACATTTACTAGAACCTTATTGCCAGTCTTAGTTTTGTTTTTTAATAGTGCTAAATAGTCACTTGGGAAAGCCTGTTATGTACAAAGAGTGCACACACAAGCTTAATTCTTCAGCAACTTCAGACAGAAGTGTAAAATGCAAGCTGGAGTCCAAAGGCAAGGAGGTAGAGCTCTAGTAAATCTGATGCAAAGCCTAATCTGTCTTTTGTCTGTACAGCCTGTGGAATATTTGAAAGGGAAGAAAACATGCCAGCAAATATTGCATGTTGCTTGTCTCAAGGGAAGTTCTGAATTTTTGTTCACCCATCCAGAGAGAGATAATCAAAAGGAAGACCTTATAAGCCAAATACTTCAGGGTAGGTCATCTATTTCTACATTGTTCTCCCCGCATATAGACTGCCTTCAGCTGAACGTACTATAAAAGTTAAGAGTCTAAGAAAATAGTAGATGCAATATTTATGTCAGCAAAAGCTATTTCTAATGCAAGTTTTGTGCTTACTCTTTTCACAATGTCATGGAGTAGATGGAGAGCTATTGCGTTTTCCTGTCAGTCTGAAGGGCAGTGCCTCTTTCCTGACATACACTTTTGCATGTTTTTAAGAGAAGTGACATTACTGTTGTTGGCACTGTCATAAGCAGACAAACCTGGTTAGCTCAGTGTTAGCTGCCTACTGAGTTTGATCATTGGTGTGAGACAAGGCCACATTGACAAAACACCAACCACGAACCTGGAAGACTCCTACTTCACACTTCTGCCCTACTAATTTATACTTCAAAAAATGATGTTAACTGGTAGTAGAACAGAGAATGGCTCTATTCTTATATTACAACTATCCTATTTCCATATTCCTAACTATTACAAAAAATAAAAAATAAAATAAAAAACAAACTATAAGCTAGATAGCAAAATAAAAGGTATAAATGAAACACCTACATAACTATTAGATGCTCAACAGCTCACTCATCATTCCACAGTATAAATGTCAGCTGATGTTCATATTATCCCTTGGAGAAAGAGTCCACCTGTCTTACAATTTTTCCACACAGTAGTCACATTAGAAAGATACTCATTTTCTGGTGGTATTTTGAAAATAAAGAATACTATGCCTTTAAGGTTTGAGTACAGTTGCAATGTATTTCCTTTAAGTCCCTGATTTTCAGCAGGGCTCCACATGTGCAGCTAATAACCAACTTTATTCATTTGGTTAAATATAAAGATAGAATTAAAGAAGCTGCTTTCTGTCTATAAAATAAATGACACACAACAATCAGCTCAAAGTTGTTTGGTGTTCTTTTTTCATTCAAGAATATATAGAATTCTTTTGGGTTCATCTGATGAATTTCACATTGTTTCTATTATGCTACCTACTCAGCAGTGACTGTTTTGAAAATAACCAAATGGAACCCAGTGCCTGAAATTATCTCTACTAAATAGTCTAACCTACTTCATTTTTTATTTTTAAATGACCTTCGGTATATTTATTCTTAATACACTAATCCTCATTTTCTTTTTTTGATTTGTCTCCTACAGACCTTTCTGTGAACAAAGTCATCAACAATGAAAACAGTTTTGAAATGCTGCCTTTATGATTGCCCAAATTTACTCTACAATTTAAGAAAGCTCTCTGCTACTGAATGTCTGGTATTTTCTTTGGCTAAGGAGTCTTTTGAAATTCTGACTGGAGCTGTGAAAACCCAGCTGATGACCAAGCATAGCAGCATAGCATGTTGAGGATTTAACTTTAAAAAACTTGCCATATTTTCTAGGCTCAATAGGCTCATCAAGCTAAATTCAAAACAGCAGTGCTTTTTAAATACATGTCAGGAAGTTAAAAAAAAAAAAAAATTAATCAGAATTCTCTCAAGAGAAGTTGTAGGAGCTTAATGTCCATCAAGGGCAGAAATTAACTAAAAGCACAGTAAGACAACATCAGGGGATGAGGATGCACTCACCTACCTTCTAATTGCAGTACGTGAACCTACAGCGTGGTCACCCTTCTTTCACTGTAAGAAATTACATTTTGCTATATTCAGTTCTGCTCAAATTTGACTGATGAGAGTTCATTTCATATATTTTTTGGGAGAAATAAAATAAAAACACTACCTTGCACTCAGATTCTCCATTGTCCTGCACATTTATATTTCTTCAAAACACGTGTAAACTAGTAAAAAGTGCTACTATTCTAATGTCTATTTACCACCCACTTTGCAGAGGTGAAAATGATGACACAATGTGCATGGGAGTAGTGAATCAGTCCCCATATTGTCTGAAGATATATTAGCATGGGCTCCTATAAAAGGAAAACTGAGGACACTAAAACCACTGAGGAAAAGAACAATGTTTTTCATTGATAATGCTATACATGTTCTTAGTAATGAGGCTCTCTCTCAACTCACTCTAAGTAAAGCAATTGGCATGTTCTTTAGATAGAGCAACAGTACAAATACAGCTGTGTATATCTGACACACAAGCATTTGATTTTGGACTTGCTGAATGTTCAGATAGTTGATGAGATCACTTCAGTGTTGCTGCATATAAAAAACAAGGTATCTGCCGCATGCCTAATGCTGACATTAATCACTCTTCTCAATAGACTGAGAACCTGCAACAGGGTCACTACTGTGCTTCTTTTCTTGCCCTAAGATATGTTTGCAAAAAATTGCTATTCACCACTGGGGAGCTGTGAGGAAAATGCCTGGGAATTGATGGGCACCAATTGTACCCACAGCTGTGAGTTCTTCAAATCTGGCTGCCTCAAACATAGTTTCAGGTCTTTTCACAGTTCTTTCAGTGCAAAAGGAATGGCGACTACTCCTTAGTGTTATTTCAGCAGTCTGGCTTCAATTTATCTCCCCATGTTCAGACAGATACTGAAACTGTTACCCACATGAAGACTAAGAAAGGTGGTGGAAGCCTACTGTCAGACACTCTCTTCAATAGAGACAAACTTGCTGTGTCAGGCTTTAATGTAAAAGGTATTATCCAAACGTTTTGGCAGATGAGTAGCAAACATGGATTCCCTTCTATAATAGTTCAATTTCAGACCTTTCTTCTAGTGACAATTCACAGCTAACACTGCTATCGTGCTGCCCAAGTCACGTCCTCTTGTCCTTTCACTATCAGTGAAAGTGATTTGGTTTTCAAATATTGAAGGATAAAGCTTAAAAGAAATAGTCAGAGTGCTGCATTATGAAATGTTCTGTATTTGTCCTCTACTACAGGTTGTCCTTCTCAATAACGTCCATTTTCATTCTTTATCCTTCTTATGAAGTTGATTGTAATTGTACTGTAGTGGTCACCATCACAAAGTTGCCACTTACATGAAGTTACTAGATGGTAGCATCCAAGCAACCACAGTATTATTTCTACACAGAATAGGAAATAACTGTGGTGACCCTGATACCATTGTGTGGTAAATGTGGCTGTATGTTGACTTAATGTTCTTCACTGTACTAGCTTCATAATTATTTTAAGAAAACAAATAATTTTTTTATTTTTTTAAAAAATACTTGATAAACAAACTCCTCCCCTTCAGAACTCACTGCCTACTTGGCAGAATAACATGGAAAAGATTCATCATAGCAGATATCTGCCTGATCAACAATAAATGCAGACAAATGAAACTAGATATCTATGTCTGTAAAATTAACATAAAGGCACTGGAATACACAAAAGAACAGTAACAGTCAATTTCCACTTCTGTCATTTTTCTTCTTTATATATATATGGAATTGTCATATGCCCATCAATTTCCAGCTACTAATAAAAATCAAAGATGTTCTGTTCTTTTCTTGAATTCTTTCCAAATTATGAAGAATGTTTTGTTGTTGTTGTTGTTTTGGTTTTTTTCTTTCTTTTGTTCACTGAAATCTTTGAATCACCTTTTGGTTTCAGTCAGATCATAAACAGTATTCCATAAATCCCTCAGGAAAGTGTGAAGTATTTAATAGGGACACTTAAGACATTCCAGAAAGGATTTTCAGATTTGCTTCTGTCCCTCTTTGTGTAGTTTTGTTAGATCATTAAAAGAGAAAATTATGCAGTCTTTGATAAACAGACTACTCCCCTACCTTGGTGTTGAGTAGTTTAGCTTTCAATTACATTAGCCTATGATATATGTGGTAAGGCATTCATAAGAAATCTAATGAAGGGGATACCTAAAATGAGGCACATGAGGAAAGCACAGCTAGTATACAAGACAGGAATGAGCAGGAATCATAGCTGACAAGCACAATTATATAAATCCTACTTACAGCCATCCTTACAAGCATGTTTTAGAAGTAACTCTACTGTACACTTTGTAGATTTTTTTTAACTAGGAAGATACTCAACATTTAAACTGCAGTATCTGTGTTGCTCTAGGAATCAGAAATTATCTCAAAAACCCTGACACGGCCCAGAAGCCTCTTCCTTACTTCTGCTTCCAACTCTCTAGGTTAGTATTTAAACAAGGCCCCAAGTACAGCTGTGTCCTCTCAAGCTCTCAGTTTATGCTAGATGACAAAGAAATTTTAAGGTACAAAATGGGGAGAAAAGGGTAAGAAAGTCTAGAAATGTGCAGTGTGATATAGCGGGAGATAAAGGATTTTGTGATGAACACTGCCACTACAGAATGCAGGAGAAGTCAGCAGAGGCCGTGCTGGGATGGTGGGACAGGTGTCTTCACCCCAGATGGGGGCCTGGTCAGATTCCAACACGGCTTCTTTCCAGTGCACGTGCCAGGCCTTCCTTCCCACCTTCCTAGGGTCTGGGACCTGACCTAACACAGTCCAGGAAAGGCTACAATCCACAACCAGCCACAGGAGCTGGGGACACTGACAGGGCCCATTGCTGAGAACACCTGATGCTGGCTGTGTCCCTCAGGTGGACCCACAATACCTTAGGCATTTTGGTTCTTCGGGAATTTAGGCTGCCCATGACTGAACTATTAAGAATGTCACACTCCACATCATGTGATTGCAGCACACAAACGGAAAATGCCATACTGGTATTTCAGCCTATTCTTGGACCTCTGCCTAATGTTTCCTTCTCCCTCTTCTTCCCCCTCACTTTTGATAATACTCACTTATGTACTTGCCTCTGAATGTGCAGCCAAACTTCTGGGTTTTATCTGGACCCCAAAGTGGCTGTCTAATAAATTGTGAGACTAATTATCTAAACTGCAGCTAGCCTAGGCAATAAGATCTTTGAAAGTACCAGTAGAAAATCTTAAAGAAGGAAGAATAGCATTAAGTTGGCCCAGTCAACCAGCTCAAACCAATGCCAGAGAAGAAGCCAAAGCCCAGGCTGGGTTTGCTACAGACAAGGATAAAGGGATGCTCTGCGGCTGGGAGCAGTGTTAATCAAAGACTCTTTAAACTCCACGTCAGTGTTGTCAGCTGATGCAGGTACAAACCGACCAGTAGTGCTGGCCCTGGGACAGGGTGTTGGAAGGAAACACAGGTGCAGTTATTGCATTGACTCGTTAGCGAAATGGGCCAGAATTCACCCCCCTGTTGGTCACACAGGGCCTCTCCCTGCACCCCTCATGTGGCTGAAACACTACCAAGCACAAGCCCAAGCCAGCGTGTGTGGCATGGACAGAGGACCTGAACAAATCTTTTCCTGCGCCAAAATGAAGACTAGCATGGCTCACAAATCCCTTTCATTCAGTCTTAAGGAGACAAGCTTACTTTCAGTACCAAAAAAGTAGGCTGAATATGTAGCCATCTCACTTTTTAAGCTCTAGAGACTTGCTTTTATCCAAACTAATAATAAAGAAAAATGTCAACTGGGAGTGAGAGCAATGCTTTAGGAAATTATGAGACTCTAGTTCCCCTGCTGGAAAGAAGGTGGGTAATGCATTTTTGCCAACATGATTCAGGACTTCAGGATCACAAATCCTGTTCCCTAGTCTTCCAGAAAAGGCCAGTGTTTTTGAGACACACAGATCTTTGTCTAGGACTCTTGGGCTTGTAACCTATCCTGGGATGTGATGCTAGGGAACTAAGAATGGCTCAGGAGAATCAGAATTCAGATGCCCAAATCAGGTGCCACTGGATGGGGCTGGACCACAGGTTTCCCCACTCTGTGTTAGATCCCATTGTAATAATACAATGGTGCCCTTTGTACCCTATGAGAGTGTCCTTGACAAATCCCAAGAAATGATCAATAAATGTCACTGAAATACCACAGAAACACATTGCTGTTTCAATACCCCAAGAGGTCAGTGAAACAGAGGAGGAGAACTGGAGAGCTTGGAGGAAATTCCCATCTGGAGTCTTGTCTAAGCTGAACCTCTAAATTTATTATTTAATTTCTAAATGAAGGCAAACATTCCTTGGATGTAGCTGAAAGCTGTCCTAGTAATAAATATATCATATCATACCATCAGTTACAATCCTATTTACCTGGAAACACACACCCAGACTGCAGTCTAAGGGCTAAACACAAAACAATGATTTATGCTTTTTTTTCCCAGCAACAAAAAATACATTTTTTATGATCAACTCTTAGCACCAATACACCAACTTACTTGAATATATCATGAGAGACAGAAAAGAGAATCAGTCTGCGGCCTTTTCATCGTGAGAGAATTTGGACATCTGTCTTGCACAAAATTCACTGTATCCCCTCCAGAGGTCATAAAGCATGTGCTTTGCAAGGACACGACAGGGAGGTGTTTTCTTATTTTTTTAGTACAGTGCCCTTTTGCAGCTGTTACTCATAACAGAGTCCAGCCTCACAGTAGCAATGTTGGGGCTAATTCTATTATTTCATTAGTGTTGGCGGAATTGATCCCAGATTTATAGCAATGCAACTATAAATAAAACCTCGCCCTTCAAACATCATTAATTAATGTTACAACGTCGAAACATTATGGAGGATACTTAGCCATAGCATTTCCACTTGTGTAATAAGCCTCTTAAAGTTGCTTTTTATGTCTTGAAGTAAAAGGAAACATGTCTGCCATTAAGCCAGTGTGGAGAAAAAAATAAATAAATAAACAGATTTGGGACCACAGTGATGATCCCCACAAGTAAACTCTGACCTTTCAACAGAGATGGCAATTTAAAGCATTATGTAAGAGTAAAAGCTGAATCTTTGCCAGGTTATTAGTATAGGCCTACATCCCCAACAGCTTTACTGTAAGTACTTTCTCAAATGTCTAGATGTACACAGCTTTAATACACACAACTCAAGCTTCTGTAAATCTCTTACAAACATGGAGCAGCATGTACAGTATTCCATATCAGGGATTGAAAGGCTGCATATGGTGCTCAGTTATAACAGCTGAGCTTTAAAAAAGTGCAGCTTTGCATCTTGCTGAACCTGATACAAAATGAGGCCAACAAAGACAAAAAGGAAAAAGAGAAAAAAAAAAAAAAAAAGGAAGAAGGAAAAAGGGCACAGACAGAAACTGCCTATATTAACTAGAATTTCTAGAATAAAAGTTCTGTTTGCTGTCCTCTGGGACTGGCAACTTGCCAAAGCAGCGCTCACTGTGTGCAATTCTCCAGCTCAATATTTGCAACTGTTTCTTAAGGTAAAATATCTTCAGATGGGCAAAGGGAAAACCAAAATATTTTCCTTACCACTTCCCATGTCACTGCTTGGGAAAGTGAGGCTTTATTAAGATCAGCAAAATGTAATATCTGCTAATGGAAACCTCAAGGCACTGGATTAGTTTGAGTCCTCCATGTGGGACTGACTATTGACAGAAATTATGTTTTTCTGTTGTTTACTTGGTCACCTGGTTTGAGAAATTACACCAGTGCTTGAGGTACAGAGAGGGGCTGGAAGGAAACAGGAAGCCGATCTAGAAAGCAGATTTCCCTTGAAACACCTAGAAACTTTTACTTTCTCTTTCCTCAGATGCTAATGACTTTCTACAGCGTCTCAGTCAACTTCCCACTCCTCCCTTCCCAGCCCCCTGTTGCTGCATGCCATCCCACAGCTCCAGTATAAAGTTTGGCTTTTGCAGCATGAAGCAGCTGGGCCAAGCTACCAGGGAATGATAATGACCTCAGAAATCTGCTGTTAGCTTGACAACAATAGGGTGCTCAGTCTAGTGGAAAATTGTGTTCATCAGCTAACTCTGCTCAGTTACTAATTGACATTGCCAAATATTTTAAGAACAATTGGAATGCACAAGCAAAAAAATTAAGATCTTAATCCTCAGACTTAAATTTTTTGCCTGTTTTGTTCACATTAAGCAGTTGATGACTATCACAAAAGAAAGAGAAAGAAAGAAAGAAAGAAAGAAAGAAAGAAAGAAAGAAAGAAAGAAAGAAAGAAAGAAAGAAAGAAAGAGGATCATATCACTGTCTTTCCCATGTCTGTGCAATGATGCCCAGTACAAAAGCTTTTTATGTCAAAGGACATAAATATGGGCTCAAATTCTGTTTAATAACAAGTGCTTTTTTACAAAAAAAACAACAATTTAAAAAAATACCACCACCACCAACCCCCCCCCCCCAAAAAAAAAAAAAAAAGATGTTTGAAAGATTGTAAACCATCTGATCAAACAAATTATGCCAAAGTCAATATTAAGTGCTGCATGCAGGAATAAGTGGTTATATTTAACAGTATTTTATTTTCTTTTTTTTTTAATCCCTGTGCTTTCCATTGATCATGTAACTTGGCCTACTTTATTTAATGAACTGGAGGGTCAGTGCATTCAATTACCCCTTTCATACTATCAAGACTTCAATTATCCCCACACCAAAATTATAGGAAAATGCAGAAGGTACTACTACCCTGCTGGATATAATGAACAGTATCATTTCTTACTACATTAAGTTTTAATTATTCCATGCATTAATTCCTAAGCAAAACCTGTATAAATGCAACTTTTTTTTAAAAAAATAAGAGGTCTAGAAATAATGCTGGATATCTAGTCCAACTCTGATGCATTTCTGCTGTGATGCTGCAAAATTAATTTCAGAAGTGTGCTTGCATGTAGACAAGAGTCATCCAGATAGCATCTCCACATATACCCTTCCGACGGTGTTGTATGTGTTGTATATGCAGGCACAGTTTGTTTTTTTTTTTACAGCAGTTTTCCTTTGTATCGTATGTGGAGACAGAAATGACATTTATTTGACTCTCATAATTTCACACAAAAGTAAACAAAAAACAAGATAAAACAATGAAAAACACAGGGAAATGATCTGTGTGACTAGTTTCGTTCATTTCTGTTAGAAAATATGACCTCTCAATTTGTCAAAGGTCCTAGTTTTAGCAGTTGATCTTAAGCTTAGTTCTCAGCAGTTTGGAGAGCTAAAGAACAAACACATTTTCTGGTTCACTGGAGTCATTTTCACATGTTCACTGATTCAAACATTCTTTTACTCACATAACAAACAGCTGCATACCACATTAGCCCAGCCAGTGACAGTCACACATCTCTGCAATAACTGTTTGATTGCAAACTTGACCCTTTCTTCTTCTCAGCCTGAGCTAGACATTTTTAAACAGGCACTCCATTCCCAATCCTCCTTTGCAAAGAATTACATCAGATAACAAAGACTTCTCTGCCACTCATTGTAAGCCTTCTTCTGGAGATCTGTTCTAAGAGGCACTGTGTAAAAAGGTTTTTATGATGAATTCAGAACTACTATCATGTTAAGAGCACCAATTTATAAAGAAGAATTCATTGGTTAAGATCTGAAAAAATAGTTTCTCAGGCCCTACTGACCCAGTTTTCAACAAAAAAGAATCAAGTGATGCAAATTAAGTTTTGAGACATTGTTATGCAGTCTGAGAAATTTGTAAAACTGTGTTTTGCGGTAATTTCTTAATAGAAGATTCAATGACTACTTAATTCTCCCTTACTCAAAAAATCTGATTCCTTTATATTCTGCAGGTTTATCTTTCACAGGTACTGACAGAATACACACTTCATAATGATGAAAAAGTTGCAATAGCAATACTGCAATAAATTTTAATTTTAAAGTACTGAAGAATATTTATATTTTGCTCAGGTAAAATGCAATACTGTTTTCCTTTCATCTGATTAATAAGTTATAAAGATGTGCACACTTTCTATGGTAGGATATATGATACTGAGAACTGTCCTAGATTTACTGCTAACAGACTAAAGGACACCATCAGATATTAATATAAAATATAATATGAGTCTGATTTTCTGTAGTAAAAATGAACGTGCTTCTAGCAACTGTTACTGCACATATTTTGCTTTCATTTTTATATGCTTCAATCTAAATGCATCAGGAGTGAAAATAAAAGCTTTAAATACATTGTAGTTTAAGTCGGAAATAATTTTAAATTAGTGGCTACAGAGACAACAAGACTGCAGTGTTATCTTTTGCCTCTGAGGACAGGAAAAACTTCCCACAACAATACATTAAACGAAGCAGAACACTTGGAATTAAAGTTTTTCAGGGCACTCAAAACACACCAACTTTCACATGCATTTTTCTGAATCCTCTTAAATCTGTATCAGTTCACCCTCACTCAGGACTCCAGTGTCTTCTTTGCAAACTTTTCCAGACAGCTCTGGAAGGCTTCAGGCAGAACTGAACCGATTTTAGGTTTCTTTATTTCCCTCTGTGGCATTGCAAAATAAAAGTGATGTTTTCTATACTGAAGAAGAACATTTTTTCTCCCCTGACACCCCCCCCCCCCCCCCCCAAAGTTTAGGATTTTTGAAAGTGAAAGTTAGAAAACTAATCTTCTTCATCCTGACATATTTTCAACCCTTTTAAAATATCCTGAACAACTCTACATAGTATGAAATTAGCTCTCGCCTGTTTCCCTTGTTCCTACATAGAATTTTCTAATGTGTCTCACCAGTAATAAATTGTAAACGAGGCTATGACTCTAAGAGTAGACAGTGTGTTTCATGGGTATTTAAACAACAGCATTAAGTACTATAGGAATCTGTGGAATGTGGAGTGCAGATTTATGTGTCTTAACAATTTCTTTACTGGTTTGTAATAAGCCAGCAAACTAACACTTTATTTTTATATTAATTTGGCCTCAGAAGTAGAGTATACTGGAGCATGACAAGAACAACAAAAATAAACTGGCATATACTTAATAACTGTAACAGTGAATTGCCTCCAATACTAAAATATTTATCGAAACTGGGGAAAAAAATAAAAAGAATTACCCTCAACAGCCTGCTACCAGCTCTTTAACAGTGGGCAATGTAATGCCTTAAGGTACCTCAAACTGTCTTTCATTTTCTAGACTTAATGGCTGATTGCAGAAATCAATGTTGCCATTAGTAACAGAGTATTTGTTATGGCATGATTTCCTCTGTTGTTAGGCTTGCAGAATGATTACAGTATTAGTGAGGTGCTTTCTTTATAAAGGGCTGAAGATATAACTTTCAATTTACTATCCATTAGTAAGTGACTTTGGAAATATAGATGAGGCCAGGAATCTTACCTGTTATTACTTGGAGATTTTATTTCAGCAGTCATAGGCTAGTAACTTTAAAAATTGTACCAGGAAGCTCAATATTTTATAGACATCTCCAAAGAAATATTATCTGCTTTGGTATTTTTTACACAGCAAGTTAACATGACATACAGTGCAATTAAAATGTTTCAGTCCAATTTCTATTTTTCTTGTATTTTCAAATAGATATGAATTAACCAGAAGGTTTCATACATGTTAAAATGTGCACATAAGTTAAAAGATTGTCAAAAATTTAGCAATCTGAATCTCCTCTTAATCAATCCAGTGGCCAGGTTCAAGTACATATGTCAGCTAAGTAACTGATATAGTTGTAGGAATAAGGGCAATCAAAGAGGTTAGCCAATGCACTGCGTATTAATCATATTTCTTTGAGCTAGAGCTCAAAGAAGGCATCTTTCCTCACCCTTTTCACAGAGGAAAAGGAATGGCCCGCAAGATAGACACCATGAAGAGAAGAGGAGGAAAAAAATACTTCCGAAGCCTGGAGGGAGAGGCCCTTGCAGTGACATTCCTAATGATGAACGTACAGACCCTGCATGCGGCTGCCGGTGGCATGGCTGAAGCGACAGCTGAAAGGCTAGGAAACCTGCCCTTGGAGGGGAAAAAGGATGAACCAAGAATTAACCTCGAAGGCATTGAGGGAACCCAAACACAGATGTTCTGGCATATAACACCGCGTCTCTGTGGACTGTTAGAAAACCGACCTAACAAGAGAATGCATAAATGACTTTGCTGCTGTGATTTCAAATATAGCTACTATGTTTTCAGTGTAAAGAGGGAAGGAGAAGTCATCATACCTGAAGAGGAGGGTGAGGAAGGATGTGGACTGTCCTCCTGGGCACTCCCCGTCTGCGAGAGACCCCCACCTACTCCGCTCTCTTCGGTAATGTTAGAGGACCCTGGTGTTGTCGACCTGCTGACAGACTGAGACTCTTGATCGCTGCCAGACCCACGGCGCTCATCAAGACTACCTTGAATTATTTCGTCTTCTCCTTTCCTGTCTCTTTTGTGGACCCTGGAGTGCACAACCACTTGGTGGTATGTTCTAAAAACCCTTCCGCAGTCTGGGCATTCAGTTGGCTTTTCTTTTACGTTTCCATGACTTTGTAAGTTGTAATCGAGTCCCTGGTTCATACCATGTGACAAAAAATCTCTACTGCCTTCTAAAGGGTCTAGTTTGTTTGGCAAGTCTCTCTGATTGCCCATTTTAGTGCTGTGAACCAAATCAGCAGGCATTTTCTGCTTAGAGCCATCTGCTCCTACTAACACATACTCCCGCTTCTCCTTATCAAACATAACTCCAGCATTTGCCAAAGTGTCTTCATGGCTGCGCTGTATCTGCTGCTCTTTAGACAAAAAGCCATGTTCCATGGCCATTCCCCTTGCCATAAGCTGCCAGGCCTGATAGCTGTTTACTGGATCCATCTCTGCTGCTTTGGCAGCAGCTTGTAACCTTTCTATACAGCTGGATTTCAGAGGAGGCACCAGATTGAGACAGCCCAATAAAGAATGTTTATCCCCTTCAGCAATACTGTGGCCAATGCCAGAAATGGGTGAAAGGAGTTTTCCCAAGACTTCTTTCTCTTTCATGGGCATATCTCCTTTGTTATAGATTTGACTTTGTTCACTTAAACTTGTTTTGTCGGGAGGAAGAAATCCGCTCTGCAAACACGACAGATATCTTGAATACAAGTTTGCATGAGCTTCCTGGGACATACTGCTGATGGAGACAGGTACTTCAGGATCATTCGGAGATTTGTTCTTTACTGATAACTTATTCAGGTGGACTTTCATGTGATTTTTAAGAAACCAAGGCTCTTTGAATCGCCTCCCGCAGATCTGACAGCAGTGTTCAAAGGAATCCTTGTGCTTCCTCATGTGGCCTTTTAGGAACCAGGCTTGGCTAAACACTTGCCCACACACCTCGCAGCGAAACTCATTGGTGGACTGCTCCCCATTCCCATTGGAGCCCTGGCCCTGTGCTGATTCTGCAGTTATGTGAGCCTTCTCCACGTGGCTGATCAGTTCCTCCTCCTGCGAGGCAGCAAAGTCACACAGGGTGCACTTGTAAGGTTTGTGCAAGATCCTTATGTGCCTGTCTAGCTCTTCTCGCTTTTTAAACTTGCCTTTGCAAAACGTGCATCTGAACCCAGCTGTCTGAGCAACAACTTCTTCCTGGATGCTGACTGGCTTTGGAGAGGGAACAGGGTTTGAAATATCAGGTGTGCTGTGATTAGCTGGCACAGACAAGTTGCAGTTTGCAAGAGGCATTGGCTGGGTATGCTGCTGTGCTTTCACATCAGGTCGTGGCTGCAAGAGGCTGCTCTTCATCTGCTTGTCCCGAAGAATCGCTCTCTCCTCCAGCTCATGTAAAAGTCTGTTTTCCTCTCGGACTCTTCCACGACCTTTGCCAAGGTTTCCAAGTTTGTGAGTACGCAGGTGTATCTTCAGGTTGCCTTTCTGAGCTGCTCTGTGATCACAGTATGGACACTTAAATGGTTTCTCTCCAGTATGAGTGCGCATGTGTAGTGACAGGATGCTGTTAAATCGAAAGCGTTTCCCACAGAGGGGACATGGGTACTTTCTGTTTTTCCTGGCATCATCCTCTATATCACTCATCTGAGACATAATCCCTAGGTTTTGTCCATTTAAGAACTGCTGCAGATCCACACGACCATTTAAACTGGTGTCAACCTCCCTGTTGAGCTGGTTTGCTAACAGTGCCATCTGACTGCTGATGGGCTGGTTTGCTATGGACATGTGGCTTTTGTCTTCTAGTGGTGCAGATGCCTTCTCCTCTGGATTCTGCCTGTTCTGGAGCTCTGGGAAGGCATGGCTGAGCTGGGAAGTGATCTGGTGCAGCTTCTGGCTCATTGAATACTGCCCATTGAGTATGGTGCTGTTGAGATGGGCGTCAGTTTCTGGCACAGCTGAAGAGACACCAAGGCACAAACTAGCTTCCTCCATCTCTGAAAATCAGAAGATATTTTAGATTCAGACTGTGAAAGAGTTACAAGCATTGAATCACTGACGTACAATTTGCATTTCATGTTCTACCTACTCATAATAATGCAAAGGAATTAGTGTAAAAACAATAAAAAGTGTATTAAATGCCAACTGTGCTATGCAATTGTGATCATGTATGTGCTTTCACCACTCTGTATGTTTACCAATAACCATTAACTACTATTTTAAAATACGCTACAGTTTCAAAATCTAATTATTACAGAAGGGGCATAGGCTTTTACCATCCCCTTGTCTGTCTTCTTATGAAATTGCACCTGTTTACATTTCTAAATCTATAGAAAAAGAAATGTTATGCATCTCTCCCATTTCCATTAGAAAAGACAGAGAAAAAAACAGAAATCCATTTGTAACTTTCAGTTCCATTAACCATATTCAATATATTACACATTCTACAATGAGAAAGATAGTTTTATGATTTGACAAAAAAAGATGGTATGATATTTACTGGTGTACAATAAAACAAGATAATGTTTTGGGAAAAAATAAAGTAAAGGACAAGCTTTAGAACAATAAAAGGGATTTTGCTTTAGTCAACAAAAAGTGCAGTAATATCTCATTAAGCTGATTAGTATGCTGCTTAGAAACAGTACTAGGTGCTGTAACACATGATTATAATCATAAAAATCCTTCAGTGTTTGCAAGTAAGCATTAACGAGGTATATTAAATTTTAAGGAGACTGCGACTAGCAGCTTTGTAAACCTCTGAGATTAAGATTTAACCCTTCTGTTACAAAACATTGTTATTTTGTCATTTTGAAACTGAGCCCATCAAAAAGCACATAAATTATCTTCTGCCAAGTCTTTCAATTCATCGTTGAGAACCTTCAGATTTCATTTCTTAGGAAAACTTGCCAGATTATAGAGGAATATCTCTGTCCTTCGATGGGTAAGACGTGATTTAAGGCACTTTGATTTGTTTTAAAGAGCTCTCTTATGGAACTAGATAAAACCAATTAAAATCTGGGGAAGGTGTTGTGGAAAGCCTCAACAAGTTTAAGAATTTTAATAACTTTCCTAATACACATTAATGACTACAAATTGTACCCACACTATGTATATTGCAGAAAATTAGAATTCAAAGCTGTTTGTTGAACACAAGTGCTCTGTTCTGGTCTGCATAATTGTCCACAACAATCTTCCACCCTTGCCACTTCTCTACACAGAAAGAAAAGTATAAAATTCTATTTAAATTATAAAGTTTTACACTAATAACTCTCAAAAAATATGAAGCTATAAGGTTATATTAGAACACAATTAGTATCTTTGTTGTTCAGTGGAGTGATTTGACACATAATTCACTAGTAAAATAACTAAATTCTATATGTTATTGAATAATTAATCTGGAGAACTTTCTGTTTGGCATTAGCGAAAAGCACTTACTCACTATGCCTTCCACAAAGGCTGCACACACACTCCAGGTGGACACCATTCCTCAGGCTGCTTCATAGAGGCCACTTGCTAGATAATTTGAGGCCCAAATCTGGCACATACTTAAAATGCATGTAACTGTGCTCATGGGAGTAGTCCAGTAGACTTCAAAGGATGACTCTTGAAAGCAAAGTTCCACACATGCTTAAGTCTTCACAGGATCAGGGCCTAAAACAGGCATGGGTGGTCTCCAAGAGGAGACCTATTTGGTCCTCAACAGGATGAATGAGGTTGTGTGATACAATGCAGATCTTGCATGAAGAAAGGGGGAAATCGATATTTATGCCTGTATTAAAGACGAACATGAGCCACAAAATTTTGCTCAGATATAAACAGGTCTCTTTCAAACTAACACTGCTAAGATTCAGGTTTCATGTTGGGGACCCACTACTAGTATGCTTTCAAATATTTATAAAAATATTAATGGGATGAAGTATACCAAAGGAAAAGGCTTTTATGCATAAACTATAGGACTGCACCTAAGTTTGGCTTGAAGTATCTGATTTGCAAAGGTAGGGGAACATGGTCAAGCCAGGTATTCACCCAAGGCCATATAGTAAACAAATCAAATTCATGGTTTCCATGCAGATTTTCTGTACATCACACCACAATCATTCAAAATAGGACTACATAAAAACACATTATTGTAACATTTTTGAAAGTTTTCTTAACACTTGAAACAAGCCTAATTTCATGTTCTAAAGTATTAGCTAAGCATCTGACAGAGGTGTAGTGCTTAGGCTTGCCATTACCTGAAGTTGACCAAGATTTTGAATATCTGTCTAACCACTTCCTTTAAAAAGAAACAGACAAACAAACAAAAATACAGAAATCCACTTCTTGTCTGGATTCTACATACTACAAGTGCTATTTCTCCTCACCATACTTAAATAAAGCATGCTGGCAAACAACAGAATAAAAATTCAAGAAATTTATTGTTTGTACAGACATGCACATATATTAAAGAGGGTTTGGAAAAGTCTTTCTAGATTGTCATTATTCTATAACAGCTTGAAAAATGCAGCCTAGATTTCATTTATTCAGTTGACCTCAATGGGAACTGGTATCTTTACATGCTTAGGAAGGTTTGGGTAGTTAATTTTAGCATTTTATGCTCTATCTAAGTTTGGAAATGCTGACAGATCCCAATGGAGTTTATTAATTCTGACGTTTAACCCTAAGCATCAGTTCAAACCTGTAGTTATTTGGACCAGGGAAGGGAATTGTGGTTGATCCTTCAGGTTATTTTGCGGCTCTTTTTCAAAGATAACTTTTAAAGCACCAACAGCATTTATAGTTGGAATATGATAACTTTTCCTATTTTTTTTTTCTATTTTCTGTCCCCCACGAAACATACATACACATATAATGTAGGATGAGTTGAAAAAAAAAAAATCAAAAGGAAGACCAAACCCATATTTTTTAATTTAAAAACTAGTAATATTGGATCAATTCTGGGGAGCCTGACTGACACACGTTTTTTTGACAGTGGAAATTTTATACTTTTTGGATGAAATATGCAGAAAGGTCAGCAAGCCTCTGCTTAATGAGAAACAACCACCTCTAAGTACCACATACTCTGATCAGCTGTTCAGTTTCTAGGATCCAGCTACTGCAATCTCAAAATGCTACAGATCTTCACTTAAACTGTATTCATACCCTCACCGCCCCCACTTCTTATACTCCTGTCTCCTGCCTCTGGCCCTCAACCGTTTTTTCCCCCCCACTTCTACCTGGTTTTGTTGCAAAGTATAATCGTGACATTCAAAATACTGCCATATGAAATCTCTCCTCCTGCAATTCCTGGTTGTGTTTAGAAACCCAGGGACCCTGTTGCTGTTCAGCTGTCATGTAAATCAGGCTCTCAGTATCCTTCAGCCCATTCACAGCAAAACCTACCAAAATCTCATCTCCAATCCACATGCAAGACAGAAATAAAATTCCTCCTCATCCATCATTCCACCATGAATTAGATAACCAAATCTAATTTGCCTAATTTCTCTTAAAAAAAAAAAAAAATAGCAATTTCATTCTCTCCCTCTTTATCCGTCATCCCTGCCTTTATCTATGACCAGACGGGCTATCCCAGGTGGGGCAAGGGGTTTTCATTCCCCAGTGAGCCTCTAACTCCTGCTCTCTTGCTTCAGGCCTTGCAGTTCTAGGTCCCAACTCTGCTGTGGCTTACCTCCAGCTCCTCAAACTCCTGCCCCAGGTCCAGAGAAAGAAAAGTCACAGTGGTCACTGCCTAACCTCTTCTTGCCAGCTCTAGCTCTCTCTCAGGACCTGGCCGCTCTCCCCAACACTCAGGAGCGCAGGGGTGCTTCTGCATCAACAGAGATGACCACAGCTGTGCAGTCCTTCTGCCTCCCCCCAAATTTTTCTATAGACGCAATGGTCCTCTTCAGACTGGCCTGATGTGCCATTTCACCCTGTCCATTCTACACCAACTCTCAAATGTTAAAAACACTGAAGCAAACCTGAATGGAGCTCATTAAAATTTACCTGAAAATTACCCTTTAACAGATAAACAGTACATCTTTTCAAGTGTTTTGACAAAGTAAGTATTTTCACATCTTCCTTCATTATGTCCTTTCCTTCTTGCCTCATCAAACCAACACACCAGGTATTCAAAAAATAAAAATAAAAAATCTGGAAATATCCGTTTATAAGTGCTGCTGTGAATTTATAACTGTGGTGGTGGGATTGCCTCCTACCTTCACTGTCCTCTGCAGGCCAGGATCTGCAGACAGACTACACGGTATTTCCCAGCACACTGCTGGGACCAGAAAGAGCTCAGGAGAAAGCTGGGTTATAAACTTTCATGAAAGCTGAAACCCTGCAAGACAGCTTGGCCCAAGCACTCAATTTGGAATTGCAGGTACCCAAATCTTCACGAAGTTCCCAATCTACATCATAACTTTCATTTAGCATCCAAACATTTTTGCCCAAAATGTTTTTTCCCCAAAAACTTTTTCCTGAAAAGTCAGAATTTTCCAGATGGAAAAATAATGTTTGTTCAGTTCATACACAACATGTTTGTGTGGAGTGTGATAAAATGTTTTGTCTGCATAAAAACTGAAAAATAACAGAATACTTGTAATTTCCCCATTCCTCTACTTGATAAAAAAGAAAAGGAGCAGACACTCAGGACCACTTACAGGCTTTTCCTGAATATGCTGAAATCTCTAGCTTTCTATTTTTAAATATATAGTCTATTACACTCTTTTACTGATTTTGATCTCTCTTATAAGGAAAACACAGCACGTTTTGCCATCACTTGCACTGGGAACAGAAGCACGATGTTCTCTGCAGTAATATATGTTTACAAACTCAACTGCAAATAAAATTTGAGATTAAGAAATTCAAAATGTCTTTGTTGAAATTTGTATAGTCCCTTTTTGACCTTTAATTATCTCAAATGTTTTGTAAGAACACTGTCCCCCAAGACTCAGCACCATACAGAGCATATTGGTATCAGTTGTTCACGGGCTGCCCTTCCTAACCTAAACAAACCCTCCACTCCTGCAGCAAAAGCCATCCTCTCCGGCCAGAGGCACATCCTCACTCGCCCTGTGGCATACATCCAGGTTGCAACCCAGTGCAGGTCACACTGCACGGGACAGGGCAGGACTGAGCCCTCCATAAGAAGCTAAGGAACCATCAGAAGACAGCCATTTACTCTGTAGAGCATACAGTTTCCTATTTCTATGACAAGGGTACTCAGCTTATGAAATTCACAACAAATTTTCAACATTATGAAAATACTCTCTCATCTCCCACATGAAGGTACAGTGAGACATTCAAGTCCCTTTGATGATACTAATAGTTATTTTGATTTGACTCACATTTTTGCCCTCAAGAGTATTTTCTGTGATATCAATAAAGAAAGTTCTGACTTCAGCCATTTCAATTGAACACACAGATTTTATTTAACTATTTGAAATGGATTACTGGAATTTAAAACCAATTATGACACCAGAAATGCCTGTCATCACAACTACACTAAAGTAATGTGAGATGCTCAACTTCCTTTTGCTGGAAACAGAGAAGGAAAAAAAATATAACAAGTAGAATAAAAAAGTTGAAATACAAATATATGCCTACACACACGTGCAAACATGTGCACACATATCTGTATAACTGTACATATATGCATCCACACACCTGTTATCTTTGTAAACAGATGGACCACATTCAGCTCTCATTTACACCTGCTCGCTCCTACCGGACACACACTAAAGCATTTCCCTCTTCACTGCTGTAGAGAAAACAGTCATTTTAAAAACACTGTTGTGCTGTTATTATAGCTTAGATTAGGTTAGTTAAAAGATTTACAGTTCAGTAAGCAAAGTAATGCTTTACAAGCTCACGTGTTTAAAAGACAAGCTCGCTCTGGCCCTGATCCTCTGAGCAGTTAGTTACACATACTGTTACTTATGCTTTCAGAATACAGACCTGGTATTTATCTTTCCAGCTAGAAAAATCCACATATATCTACACCATCTTGTGGTCCATTGATAAATTCCAAATACTCCAATACAGATTGCTTCAGTTCTTAGCAACTCGTAAACAGGTATCATTGAGAAACTTCAGAATATATATAGAATTTTTATTAAATATTGTCCTTATTGTTGTAGCTGAAACTGTTTAACTAAGGCTGTTATAAGCATAATACACTCCTGTTAAGAAATACAGAACACCAGACTACTGAACCCTTTCAGGGTCATTAAACAGCTGTAAACATTATTACAAAAATAAACCAGAGATTTCATGCTTACATTTTAGCCCAGAGCTTGGTGTGCTGAGCAAGTACATTTTTTTCATCTCTTACAATCAACGCTGGTGACATTTGGGCATCCAAACAAATTACATCACAAATATTACTGAGGTGGGTATGATACTGAGCGGTTTATTTGCCAGATGATTAATATATAAACAGTAGAGCAGCACAGATGACCTACTCTTCTTTGACTGATTTGTAGGCAATACTAAGAGACATAGATGTAAATAGTTAAATTTTAACAAAAACATGTGTGCATGGAAAGGAAGGAGAGAGATCAGCTGTATTTAATGCCACCAGGACAGCATTATCCAATCTGATAAAGTGAAATAAACATTAGGCCAGATTCTATTCCTATTTGTACTTATGTAAAATAGAATAACTGCATTGAGTTCATTGTAGTTTTCCCCTTTTTTCTTTTCACTTTTTAAATTATTATTATTATTTTTGGTTGGTTAAGTAGGTGTCCTGCTCCTTAGGGTATAACATAATTATATTAAGGAAATACATGGTTTCTGGAGTGGAACAGAATGCTAAAAAAAAAAAAAAAAAAAAAAGTTAGCCTACAGGTAACGTGTCCTATCTATTTGTGGTTTTAAGCTATTATTAAGGCTAAGTTGGTAATTAGTTACTACTATTAATCACTTTTTCACACTTAGGTTTTGTTGTCTTTGCAAAGCTTATGTAGAATTAAAAAATAATAATTATTATTAATAATAATAATAATAACAATAAACCGCCACTACAACCTGGGGCAAACCATCCTTCCGGCACAATCTGCACGAAGCGACCCTGATCCCACTCTCAGGCTGGGAGCGTGGGCGAAGCAGCACCCATCTTCAGCGCCCAGCCAGAGTCCGACTGCTGGGGAGGGAGCAGGGAAGGCATCCGACACCACTGTAGCTGCTTTGTAGTGCTGATATTTAAACAAGCTGCTTATTGATTTCAAAACAAAGTACTCCTTTAGTAACAACAGAGCCAACTCATTCCACAACAGTTTTTATGTCTTAAAGAAGGGTTAGCACAGGGATTTCAAAGTTTCAAAAGTCATTAACAGACAAAATTGTTTGCTGAGGCTGTACTGCTTGCAGTCCAAACTAAAAAGACAGTTGCTTTCTAAAATACCTGTTACCACTGTAGGTTCCTTTCTAGCTAGCACAGCGTTTTGGACTGACAACTGATCAGTAGAAGATAAATCACCAGATCAGTCTTTAGCTGGTAGCACCCATGGAGTGGAGGACTGTGAACTGTTTGTGATCACAATCTAGGAAGACTAGCAGAGAGGAGAGGAGAGGTCGTTTATAAATCTCGCTCACAGATTAGAATAGAAAGATTAGAAGAATGCAGACAAGCTGTTTGATTTATTGCTACTTTGCATGTGACTTAGCAAAACCTGTTTTCCTTCTTATTTATTCTATTTCACTTGCATATACTTAAGAAGTCAGATCCAAAGAAGAGAAAGATAAATGATTGGTACTGAAAGTTCAGTAGCTTAAAAAAAATAGTTAAAAAAAAAAAAAAATCCTGCTTTTTTCCAAGCACTGGTTGCATCTGGGATAATTATTTTTTAGTTTATAAGCATTTATTCTTTTTTTTTTCCTAGTGTTTTCCTGATGACAAAAGTAAAGATAAGAGTGATACCTAAATTCAAATGGGAGCCTAATTTGTGGAATGCTTCATTAAACTAAAGCTGGTTTTTTTTAGAAATAACATTTTTAAAAGTAAATTTGTTATTTTCATGTAATTTGGAATGTATACAACTGATTAAACTCTCTCCAATTTGATCAATCTTCTGTAGCTCCTATCTGATCATTCACTTTAATTAATCTAACTGGCATCTGCCTCAGATTGAAGGAACCTTAAAATTAAGTCTTTAACAATCTACTCTAGTATCATGCAGTACAAATAAAATAATAAAATGCCTGGAAGTCTTTGCAAAGCTTATTTATTATTTCATTTTTTGTCATTTTTACAGTATGAAATGAATTCTGAATCTCCCATTCTCATCTGAGGACACCATACCAAACTGGAAATCTGTAATACCCTAACTCATTATATAATACTAAAATATCCATAATGTTGACACCATTAATCCTGCATTCCTTACAGAGGCAAGCTCCAAATAAAAGGCAGTGTATTTCAGCTGGGGGAGGACGGGTGGATCAGGTCCTCTGCACTGATTACTAAGAGATGAAGAAAGAAGAGTTAAGGCTATAGAACTCAAATCATAGTTTGAAACAATTTAAATCCTAAAGTGTAATGCTGGGTTGACGATTTTATTTTCATTTCACAAAGGCTTAGATTTAGATTTTGCACACAACTAAATATAATGTCAAATGCACATATGTCCCAAAGATCAAAGTATGATTGATTGTGAAATATTCACATGCGATAGCCCAGTGAGATTTTGTTCACAAGGGCACCTGTCGGAAGCATAAGCTTGGATACAAATCATCAAATAAGTATGTAAAATCGTTACTAAAATCCAGGCATGCAATCAGATAGTCAGTTGCCTGAAACTATTGGCCTGGAGCCAGCACAGTGGCTCAACAGACTAATGCTTTGGTCTTTGCAGATCCTCAGGGCCCTGGTTCAGTTCCTCCTGCTACTGGTCAGGTCAACTGTCTGTACCTAGTGTTAACTTTCCTGGCATTTAATGCTAGGAGTAAAGGAAAAAAATGCGAGCCCATAAGTTCCCTTTGACCCGAGCCACAGAAACATCTGCTGGTTGAGTCAGGAGCTGCTTGTTGGCCAAGTTTAACAGTAACCGATCCTGTTGCGGATCAGCTCTCTCAGCAGTAGGTGTCACTGCAATAAATAGATGGATTTCAAGGGACAAAGACACACATTCCTAATGAAAATGCAGAAACAGACTATCCCCGAATAGCAAGAGTTTCAAAAAGAAGGATATTGTCCTATTAGACTTTAA
This sequence comes from Anser cygnoides, assembly GCF_040182565.1. Taxonomy (NCBI): domain Eukaryota; kingdom Metazoa; phylum Chordata; class Aves; order Anseriformes; family Anatidae; genus Anser; species Anser cygnoides. Next base: position 20,731,413 of record NC_089884.1, on the reverse strand, counting down.
CTTTATGTAAAAGGCTGGAAATCTGGTCTGGAGAGAAACAAAATTGCACAAGTGGGACTGACAACAACAACAACAAAGTAATTCTGCCCTTTAGTCATATGTCAAAGGGATCCTTTAATTCACACTAATCACTTTCCTGCAATCCCAGGTCTATCAGGTAAAGACTGTTGCATTTAAACGTTAAAAACAAAACAAAACAAAAAAACTCTCTAACAAATTAAGTAATTTTCTCTAGTGGAACAAAAGACCTAGTTATATGGAAAGATACTGCACACTCAACTGTAGTTTTAGGACTTAAAGACCACAAGGTTAGCCTATTTTTCCATCAAATTACAGAGTTCATATCCAACCCTATCTGCATGTAGAACAAGGAAAATGAGAATAATACTTATAACAGGTTTGGTGGAGAGGGTAAAGGATGTCTCAAGTATAGATTTAATAGAGTAAATATTTTGAAAAAGCAGTAACCAATTTACATTTGAAACAAATATATGGTATGCCAATAATATCACAGAGATGTCAGCCAAGTCTACACCATATTTGGTTTCATTATCACAAAATGGTTTGTAGGATAATTAAGGATGCTCCAAATTGCATACTATTAAGTTAGTGGACAAAACAATGCATCACTGAACACACGGGTTACCTGTGACGACGTCAACATAGAAAGTACATGCCTAAGAAAATGTTTTAATTTTGGTCAAGAGTTCAAAAGGAAGAAGAAAGATTCAAACTCTTAAATTTGCATAACCTTTTGCACATGAAAGAGATCATATGTGATGAAGTATATACTGTCAAAATTCATATATAGCACAACTGCATTTATTTTACTTCCAACAACATTGAATTGGGAACAAGGAAGAGGAAAGAATAAGCGGATACCGATAAATTGTTCCTTTCTTTCAGGTCAGTATATTTAAGACAAACTAAAAAAAGCTCCCATGCACTTACATGAGCATCAAGCTTACATGAAAAAAGCTCCCCCATGCACAAATATATAGAAAGTATAAAGAGCTACTCTACGCAACTGGGAAGAGTTTAAGAGCAGCGTTGTGTTGCTCAGACGTCCCAAGCAGTCATTCACGTCAGGCCATACTCCTGTGCTCTGTAAAGCTCCAAGCATCATGGGCTCATCAAAGCATACTGTGATCAACACAACGAGAGGAGGGGAAGACATTTTCTGCAAATTCCTTTGCTGAGCACAGAAATAGTCAACAGCTTAATATAACGTCAATACAAACACTTAACAACTCAGAGGTAACTTGCCCAACAGCAGAGTACCCATCTGCTTCCTAGGCCAGAAAGGGACTGAATTTCAGGACTGTAGCAATGAGTATCCTTAACTGATCATTTCCACATCTCACTTAGGAAAAATCTTGCCATGTATCTTGACTTAAATAGATGGCTCATTCTCTGTAAAGCAGCCAGGGACAGAATCCAGGACTCTTGACTCCCATTGCTTAGTCCAGTACGCCAGATAGCTTTCTTTTATCAAACATAATTGACTGCTGAAAAGACTGTTTTTTTAACTCATGATGGACCTGTCAGCATAACATTTTTTGGTTAAAATATTGTGTAGGGCTATTTTGGTTGTTAATAACTGAGATTCTTGGCTGTTAATCCCTTCTACCTCCAGTTTCTGTCTTCTCTCCTTTCTTACCTCACCCCAATTGATTTATTTTTCCCTCTCCCTATAGCGCATGGACTTTGTGGCAAAAAGAAAAGACATAATTTAAAGGGTCACAGTCATTCTTTGATACAAGTGGCTTTAATGAGTTATTTTTAATACTAATTTCCAGGAAGAGGATAATGTTGAGAAAGCCTCAGTTTCATCAAGGTGAAAGATGAAGCTGAAAGAAGCGAGAATGCTGGGAGGCAGGTGGATGAGTGAAAAAGAAAGCAAACATTACTTAGGTGCTTCTTGTCTTCGTGCTCTCCAGAAAAAGTAGAAAGAGCAAATTCCTTGCAGAATTGAATGGAATAAGATAGATAAGGAAGCTCAACACAAACTCAGACTAACAATAGAAAAAATGCTCTTAATTAACACTCAATAAAAATAAAACTCTAAAAACACAAATCTCCTTTATCCTTTGGTGTTCTGGTTTGTGCACACTTTTACTGATATATTTCTACTGCTGTCATTTAACTTTATTAATTGATCCCTGCCCTGAGCACAAACACAGAGCTGGTAGCTCTGGAAGCCACCTAGCACCTCACATGATGCTTTCACACTGAGATAAGTGGTTTAGACTTAGAAGGTGTGGTTAGCAGTCACTGCACAGCGACGACACCGACAGCTTGATTTTGTAACTGCTATAATCATATCTACCCCAAGGTCAGAAATATGCACAGAACAAGCTCTTTTTCAGACTGTAATTTCAGAGAAGGAAAAAATATATATTTCTATCTGCAGTACTGCTAATCACACTGTTCTTTCTGAGGGCTTCTTGAGCAGAAATACAATCCTGAACAGGGCTGTCTATACTTAAAGCAACTGAGTTAGGGATATATTCCCGTATTTCCCTTGCTGCTTTTTAAATTATGTCTACCTGTCTGAGACAGATAACCCTGCTTCACAATAACACTGTTTCTTCCTCTGAACAATGGTGCGAAACAGTCGTAACAGTTCTGTGATTAAGCCAAGGAAGTGACAATGATGTCATATAAACAAACATAAAAAAGGGTCACATCTTCGCAGTACTTTTCAATTCGGGGAGGTATGAGCAGTTAAAAGAACAGGTAATTTCCTCCTACCTTGCGCCGCGAGGTCAAGTGCAGGAAACAGAAAGCCACATAGTGCATATATCAAAGAAAGCAAAGACGCAAGCACTGATTATGGTAAAACAGTACACACACTTAACTACAATGGCAGCATGACCTTCAGGATCCTGACAAGCTTAGCTCTGACCACTGTTTGGGTATCCCCATTTTATCTTGGCACAATAGCTTTGATCATTAATAGAAAAGGCACCGAAAACTTGACAGACACAGAGCAGAAAGATGAATACGGGGGATGAGGAATGTTAGAAAAGTACAATAACATATTTCAAAGCTATCTGCAGGACAAAAAATCCTTTAAAAATTTTTGATGTTAATTGCAATATTCTGGGCCCATGGCTGGAAAGACAACCTATCATGGTTGATAGGTGAGCAGCAACCAAGCTGACAAAGGAAGTCCGATAAATGCAGTCATGGGATGACAGACACTGGCAAGTTCAATTATGGTTGCCAAGTCAGTAGGGAGATGGACTCCACTAACTGCAATATATCCTTAACAGGCAGTGCTGGCCAAGTGCAGCTCTGACCAAACTCCTTCCAGTGACTGACAGCATCCCTAGAGGCTTTGGCCCTGCAACAGGCTGAGGGCAGCTGAGAAGCCCCAGTGACTGACTGAGTGCTTTACTGCAAGGATTTTGGATACAACATGCAAATAAACATAACCAACTCTCAGGAAGACAGTTTCAAGTCTCTTGAATAGCCTGTACAAATGAGCAGTTTGAATTCACTTTCTCCAGCTCATGTAAAACTTCACTTGATATTAATTTGCAAAATCATACTCTGAAGTAGCTATTTTTTAGACATAAACATCCAAGAAAGGCTATTTGGCGATTAACATATCTTTGCTGTAAACCTGCATGAATCTAGAAAATTTCAGCAAAATACGAAGCCAGACAAATGGCAAGGGAAAGGTTCAAGGAAGCAGCCACGGGAGGCAGGGAGTGGGCTCCCACTGCTTGCCACAGGACATCCAAATGCTCCTCACTGTACAGGACTCACCACCAAAAGCCCCAAAGCTGAGAACATTCAGTTCTCCCCAAAAACCTCTGTATTGCTTCATTTCCCTAAGCATAAACTCATTTTTCTGTTGTACTGACTTCCAGTGCCTTCCACCTATGCTTATATAGAGACTGATATTTATATCTAATTAAAATGATTTTTCTCTCCTTTACTTACTAATTTTGAATAGACCAGCTATTATTTGATGTGAGAAAGTATGATGGGAATGTATATAGCAAATTGTGGCTTCTCATACTTCAGTGCAAGATTATCTCAGAATTTAAGTCATATTTAATCAAAACATCAGGCTTCCTTGTAGTTCATTTTTCACTTTTTATTGTTATTTTTTAAGTCACAAAAAAAAGTCCTTTCTCAGATTTTGGTTGTTGGGTTTTATTTTCTTAGTGACTTTTTTTTTTTTACCAAAAAAAAAAAAGCTAATAACGCTGTTTCTAAACAACTTCTTCGTTCTCTTTCTAGATTTTCCAGAAATATTCTAAAAGGACAATGGTATAAAAATTATACTGTAAAAAAAGTAAGTACTTTGAATGAGCAGAGTTATTCAGTTATATCCCTCACTTATGAAACACCCGTATCATGTATCCTTTATCCAACAGCAGACTCTTTTAGCTTCAATCACAAGAGCTAACAATATGTTATTGATATGATTTCAGGAAACTGTCAGCAGGCAGCTTAACTTTCAGCTCGTCAGCTATGGTGAGTGTATGCACAAAACATACCTGTACCCCTCCTGCATGAAAGCTGGCAGCAACAGGAACATTCCTGTCAGCCGTCGGGGCACAATAAAGAGAAACATAAACAGGTTGTCTTCACTAAACGCAGTCTCACTCCTTACACAACTAAAATTCACCTCTGGTTTCACTGGGAATTTTAACTAGAATCAGAGAAGCGTATCAGAGCTCTGAGATACAGCTGAGTGCTCCCTGCGGGAATCCGCACTAAGGAACAGCCAGGCAGGTAACCAAAACCAGGGCTCTGTGCCCTCATCCCCTCCAGCCCTACTCGACCTCCTGCTTAGCACTAGGCCCTCCTACAGCAGTTGGCCTTTTGCATTTCTGTGAACAAGTTTCAGACTTCCACCTATTCTCTCCAATTATATTCAACACGAAATCAACAGGAAGACAACAGAGCAGGGCAGCTAACTGGGCCACCCCACCAAGAAAGAGTGGCTTAAATGATGCCTAATGTTGGGTACACCCTGAGCTCTCCAGCTGCAGTCAGGAGGTTGACTCCGACCAAGTGTGGTGGCCATCAGGACTTCTACTGCCCCCATATTCACTGGGGAGAGGGGTGCAATCAGAAATCAGAAAGAGATGAGGCTTTTCTGTACAAATATAAAACTTCTTCATTTCCAAGCACTTCTGCTTGAAGGAAAATAAAATTAGCACATAAATAAGTAAATAAAGTCCAGTATAGTCAAAGTTTTATGTTATCAACTACTATACCTTCAGGAGCTGAAGAATAACCACAAATGTCAGAAGGCAGAACAGGAAGCTAGAAGTGCCACTCTTCCCTAGTTTACAAAGCCAGTGATGTTTTTAAACCTAGTTTTCACATTAGTTTACAAGCTTTAATAATAAAAGACTATGTTACTATTAGATGTTGGTCATTTTTTTCTCTGACGAAGAAAAATAACAGGCTGCTGCAGGAGCTAGCACAGTTGGTTTTTCTTTTCAAATGATCAGAGAAAGTACTGTACTTTAAGGATGTGCCTTACTTGCTCTTAAAAGGGTAAAACGAAATATTCTTCCAGCTATTCTAAGCCTGCCATGTAAGTATTATGCTGTTACAGATTTCAAAAGGTTAGCTTCAATGAACCTGACATCAGTATAACCCAAAATAACCCATTCAAGAGAAAAGTAAGAAATAATTGCTGTTTTCTCTTTTTTTTTTCCTCAGCTATATTGCTATAATGATTTTGCATAACAGATTGAACAAAGTGCTGTTGTGACAGGTGGTAGAATTCAGCTAGTAAGCACAGAGACAGGGTTCAATTTAGTTTGTGAATCCTTTAATTGTTGTGCAGCTAATTAAAGAAGGTTCTTTACACTCGCAAGTGTTTACCGTTGCTAGTATGCATACATGAAAAATTAAATTGTGCCTTCAAGGGCTGAGAACTATAGAAAAATCATAGCTGATTCTGCAACATGCTTACTAGCTCAAAATAGCTGCTTTTCACAATTGGAATTTGTAAAACTTTTTGCTAAGCAAATATAGAGCTAATTAGAAGTGTTCGTTGGACCAATTAACATTTAAATAAATAAGCCATATTGCACATTTCACAGTCTTTATTTAATGATGCTTCTTAACTCTTTGGAAAGATTCCTTTAAGTACAAATAAGTTGTCATAAAAATGAAAGACAAAAATAACACCATAACAGTATATTCTATGCTTTTTTCTTCTCGCCTTGAAGTCTTTTCTAAAACTCTATACCTGTTACTGGGGACAGAGGGAATACACAAATCTGGTTCCTTCTTTCATCTTGTCAAGTTACCTCTCCACCCTCTTGAATACAAACAGCAAAACATATTTGATTACTATTTAAAGTGTTATGATAGCTCTGTTTGTTTTGCCCCATGGAAAAGAATCTGTTTTAGGAAAAAAAACAACAACAAAAAAAAAAACTTTTATCTCATAAAATGGCCATTGCAACTAAAAAGAAGGGTGTTCTCAGAAGAGATTGCTCTTAGAGTAACAAAAGCAGCAGTTTGAAAGTTTCACATACAAACAGAAGTGAAAAAGAAAATCTTTTTTTCAGGTCTACTGTTAGCGTTCCCATACCAAAACCAGTGTTTTTGTTATACCTAACCTCAGGGCTGCAATTGCCTGTCTCTTTGGGGTCAAGTGATATTTTGCTTTCAAAACAACTGTCTTTTAACTTAACAGTCCCTTTCAATCAATAAGACCCTTCAGTTTGTGTTGAACATAGATCTTCTCTCTCTCTTTCCACCTCCAAACCTCTACCTAACACAAAGGTTACATTAAAAACAGGGGGAAGGTTTCTTGCTACTTTTTTCTAAGATGCACTCCACTACCTTGTAATCATGCTAAGAGCTAACATGGAAGGACTCATTGTTGACCTTGGCTTTCAGCACAGAAAACCAAATTAACAAGGACCAATTAACATTTAAATAAATAAGGAAGATTAACAAAGAATATTCTGCATACAAAAAGGGTAAAATAAACTAAAAGAAAGAGTACAGCATTTCCCTCAATCAGCATGAATTGCCTGTTGGTGCATGGAAACATGGGCTGCTCCTTCCTGGACTGGCAAGGCCTGCTGAGCACCAAAAGGGATGCAGCCACCTGTGACATCAGGCAGTGCTCTCACACTGGCAAGCCCTTGGGAAAACGTGCAGAGACCCCACAGACGCACGATATACTTACTAACCAGAAGAAAGGTGTTGCCCATATTCATGGCCTCTGCTTTGCCTCTTCCACATGAGGTTTTTGGTATTTGTGATTGCCTGCATCTGGTATCCGCTGAGAAGCATGTGGTTTTGAGTTGACGGCTGATAAGAAAGGGGCCTAGACTGGACACCTATTTTATATATTACTACTTTAATTAGATTATTTACGTATTACTACTTTAATTTCATACACTTCCTTGAGCTTTTTTCAAGGATGTACCTGAAGATGCAACCGGAGTCAACACAGTGGTAGTTGCAGGGATTCCCTGTACCTCATGATCCAATGGTGCTATGCGAGGCAGGATGAAGATAAGGGGTTCAATCTCCCTTCATCTTCCCTGCCTCCTGCTCTTCCCTCAGGTAGAACTCTAAAGAAAACTTTCAATTGGCAAAGTTTCTCCACCAAATTTGGTTATTATTATACCAACAAAACAATTAAATCCTCCAAGTATTAGTCACCCACAAAGCCTACCTTTTACAAGAAAACTCCTCCTACATAAAGGTTATGAATAATTCTCAGAAGGTTACAACATGATCTATCATTTTAAATATTTGGATTTGGAGTACTGGTTCAGGCCTCTAACTGACAGTCACCTTTATGAATAGTTAAGAGTTCACAGAGATGATTATCATGTACTATTTAAATATGTATAAAGGACAAAGATAATGACAATACTTTGTACTCTAATAGAAGCTTCTGTCTGAAATTCTCAAAGGAGAGTCTAAGTCCTTACAGATGTACACTTACAGCTCATCTGACCTGCACACTTGGTCACCACTATTACTCTCATTTATCAGACTGGGAAACTGGTAGGCTCTCATTGCTGCGTTTCTCAAAACTGATAATGTGTAACTTAAGTAATAGAGCAGTTGAAGTTTTCCCAAATGAGTAACCCAAACTGAATCATCACTGTAGAAATTTTTACCAGTGATTTGTGCCAAGGCAGAAGTCAATGAGGAACAATGCAAGGTGCTCTTATAGATCCCGACTCCCATTCTTGTGATTTAAGAGAATTATCACCATGCCTTACCCAAGACACAGGCTGACTGATCAGTACTCTGTCCAGCCATAATAAGCCTTTCTGTAGCCTCAAAGATCATTTTAGATTTTTTTTCCACTCTTAAAACTAAAAAATAAAACAAACAAACAAACAAAGGGCTCTCACTTGGGAGCTATTCTTTCTTGTGTGAAAAGTGCTTCTCTGTACTTCTCTGGAATTACAGAACTTATATATAAAACTGCTTCCCCCAGGCACACCCCAAATCCTCTGCTTTGAAGAAGTTAAACTTTCCAGTCTTCTGATCAAGAATGTGGAAGAAAGGGACTCTGTTAGCCTATGAAATACAGAATTCTAACCACATGAAGATTTTGCACGTGCTCAATAGTATCTTTCATAGAAATCACGAAAATAGCTAGTAATTTCAAAGGGAAATGTAAAAAATAAGGACCCCAAATGTAAGCACTACTCCAATCAACTGTAAAGCTTGAAGTGCTGCTAAAAAGTTGGTTGGATTTGCAAACTGGACCTAGACAATTTGAACTAATAAAAACAAATCCAAAGGTCCTCCTGTCCTTAAGGCCATATTTACAAAAGGGTCAACTAGTCTTGAATAATTCTGCCAACATATTGGGAAAACATGCTTTACTTCCTACATTACTAATATGAGTAGTCTATTATACAACTTCATTTCATATACAAATAATTTTCTTAACCAAGAGGAAAAATGCAAAGAAAAATCACATCTCTCAAAGCACACAATTTTTCATGCTTCCTTTTACAATACTAACATTGCTTCAACATGTTAAAAAAATTCTCATAGAGTCAGAGCAGCACAGATGATATTCAGATCGCTCTTGTGAAACGAGTTAAAAATTATACATACAATATATACAATACATAGCATCTGAATGAGAGAGAAACTGGGAAAATCTGTTTTAATGTGATTGTTTTCAAAAACCTGAGCTAACTGGGAGCTGGTATCATGAAAACCCCTCTGAAAGACAACTTTTCTTGAGAAAAATGTACTGATGAAGTGGACTGGACTGGTTTTGTTCACTAGACAGTCTGTCCTGTCAGGGTGTCTGCGTTCCCTCCCTCTCTCACCTCAAGCCAACCAACTTGCCATAATTCCCCTGACAGCATTATACTCAGCAGCAACTTTTTTCCCCTCAATTCTTTAAATCAGAACGATGAGGTTACTGAAATAACATCCCAAGCCCCTGGCTGCACTACTGCTAACACAAGGGAGCTCTGATCTCATGTGATTTCCTATAGCTAGTCACAAACAGCAAGAGACTGAATTCCCTCATCTCAAATATAACCATCTAAAGTTAAGTAAAATTCAGAATAACATTCACAGATACAGAAGATCAGAAAATTGGTTCACAACAACTTATCACAGAGTAACATGTTAGCACAAGTTAACTGATTCACAGTAATTTTTAGTGTACATGCTCCTGGCAAATGTGATGTAAACTTACTACAGCTTTCAGTGAAAGACACTTCACTGGTTTCATTAGGGCTAAACTAATGCATTGCTTCTCGCATGCTGTGAGGCAGGAACTACTACAGAGACAGATACAGCAGCTGACAATTGGTAATCTGGGTATTGGATCAGTATTTATTGCTAGGTTCTGTGCTCTTTCGCCTGGATTCAGAAAATCAGGTATTTCAAACTGCAGTTTCTTTTGACAGGTTTTCATTAAAACACCCGAGTTAAAATTTTCATTACAAGCTATAAGACTTCTTCCTAGGGCCTGTTTGCTGTGGAAGTCCCATCAAACATGCAACAGGATATGAGCTGGCAAAAATAATAAAATAAAAAAAAATAAATCACAAACTAACCAAACTCCCTGATATGCAGCAATACCAAGGTTTAAGGCAGTGAGAGATACAAGCTTAAAAAGCTCTCATGATGGACCCAATCTACCAACCAACTTGGTGAAAATCTTTCCAATCCTCTTAATTAACTTTGGTTCAAGCCCGTGCTGAATTAGTGACAACCATTTATATCCACATATGATCTCTGTGCAGAATTTGAATTCCCAAATCTCTAGAGCTTACTGATACAAACAACCACATATACGCACAAAGATTTAATTTACCCTTACCCTTTATCTTTCATTGCACTCTTTGAAACTAAACACAAAAATCAAGGCCAGTATTTAGAGTTAAACTTTTTTTTGCCCCCTGGAAAATTACTTTCAGTAACCAAAAGCAATCTGAACTAAAACCAAACAACAATGTTTTCTAAAGTATGATGTACAAAACGCTAACAAAAAAATTCACCCATGTGTAATTTCACCATAAGCCACATACCATATAACTGCACACTATTCTGGTGTTTCTTCCTTACTCCAAAACACTGACTAGGTGAACAGAGAGTCTTACTTTACACATTACTGACTAGCTCTGTAAAGTTTTGTAAATGAAAATAAAAATAAAAATTCAAATGGCAAAAAAATAGGAAGGAGTTGATCAAGTGATACAAGACAGGAAAAAAAAAAAAAAAGAAAAAAGAAAAAAAACACAACAATGCACTGAAATTATTCCTAATGGCAATTATTTTCCTAATTCCTTTAGAGACTAAAACTAACCATTGAAAGTCTTTGCTTTATCTTAGATTTGCTATAGACTGGGTTCACGCTAAGACTGGATTTGGACTGATGAATCTGCTTCCTATAGAAGGTAAGCATAAATCATTTCAAGTAGGAAGAGGGAGCAGATGCAATATGCTATGCCCAACCTCTCACCAGAATCATCTTCTCTGCAGAAAAAAAAATATACTGGCTACAAAACATGCATCCCCACATACCAGTGGAAAAACTGGTATAGCTAATTTTATGTCTTCCAGCCTTGACATATGAATATGCTAAATACTTCTGTTCAGCTGTAGCCACGTCTACTCAAATCACAAATTATATAATAATGAAGAGTAACATACCTTCAAAATGAACATAAAACACATTTATTTTATAAGCCAGTCTACAGTCAGCTCTGTGTCTTTCCTAAATGAAGGAAAAGATATATTGCAAACTTAGTTCCAGAAGCTTACAATATAAAACTTTGGCAAAAATGCTTATAAGCAAAATACACATTTTTCCATACTGTTAACTGTTAATTTTATGAAACAACTAACATTGATCAGCATCAAAAATGTGAATATACTGTTCCTCAAAAAGCACCCATAACAATTTCTGCTTATCATAGAATCATAGGATATCCAAGTTGGAAGAGACCCACAAGGATCATTGAGTTCAACTCCTTGGTCCCCAGAGGACCACCCAATAAATAAATAAATAGAGCATGTGTCTAAGAGTGTTGTCCAAACAATTCTTGAACTCTGTCAGGCTCAGTGCCATGACCACTGCCCTGGGGAGCCTGTTTCAGTGCCCAACCATCCTCTTGGTGAAGAACCTTTTCCTGATATCCAGCCTGAACTCCTCTGTCGCAGCTTCAAGCTGTTCCCTTGGGTCCTAAAGGACCCAAAAAATTTTCAATAAGAAAATAGACAAATTTGTTCAATACACTTGATATCTCAGGCAGATCCAGAGTCATTTTACAGATGCAGAACAGAAGCTGAGGAAAAGTTAACTTGTAAATAAATACTGGTAGCATTGGCTAGAGCCATTTCTCTGCCAGACTATGAGATTGTCTAGCACATGATATGAGTTGCCCTTTCTGTTCTCATTGTAGCTTTTTTTTTTTTTTTTTAAGGACAGGATCCATCTCAGCTATTGGCAGCTGTTCTAGCATTTCATCTACCTATATTAGACATCCATCCTTAAAGAGAACAAAATCATGAAATCCTCTCAAAATCTGTGTCTGCTCTGTGGGGAGGGAATGCACATAATCTTTAAGACAGTTTTCTTTTACCCTGTTCAGAAAAAATAGGGTTCTGGAATCCAAGCAAACTATACTTAGTGTTTCACCAAAGGGCACACACCACTTCCGCTGTTTCAATATGAACACTTTTTTTCAATATCATTTTACAGGAATAAAGACTAAATTGTTACTTACAAGATTCATTTTGTAAAGACATTAATTAATGGACTACACATGCAAATGAGGTGGGGAATATTGTGCATTATTCTGTTGGCAAGTACATCATTTTAGTAATTAATGTTGACATCATATTTTTAAAATGCACTAAGCAATATAGACAATATATACTCTGCCCAGTGGTTGCTTTTTTTTTTTGGGGGGGGGGGGGGGGGGGTGTATGATTTGTTGTGTCTGAGCAGAAATGTTGCTACTACTGCAGTGGGGTTCCTCCATTGCCCAGGGAGGTCCTCCCTCACAGATTATCTCCCTCACAGATTTCAGGTAGAAAAGAGCTGATGGTAATCTTTCAACTTTGACCCATTCGCCAACGGACTCCGGTTCCCGTTCTCTTCCTTCCTCCTTCTCATACCTAATGTTCAAATAGCTGTTCTTTATTGTTTCCCAAATAAAGTGCAACCTTTCTTTCCACAGAAAATCAAAGATAGGAGAAAAGAAGGAGGCAATAGTTTAGTTCAGTGATGTAAACCCATGAAAGTCTTTCATCAGCTTCCCTGACAGGAACTGAGAAGATTAGAGATACCATTTATGCCTTTGAAAAAGAAATTCTGAGCATGTCTTTATCCTTCTCAACAAGGTAGTGTCTAAGCACCTTAATTCTTAGGTTCTAGGTATGTCAGAAGTTAGTGCTTTTTGTGACTCAAGGCTATTGTATTTTTTTTAGACGTTTATTGAACTGTTTATTATTATCTATTTATTGAGCCGTTTTCCATGGATGTCTAATCCTCTTCTGAGCCTGCTGATGCTGTCTGCCTCTACAAATTCCCTTGGGAGCAAGTTCCAGAAGTTCACTGCTGACTGTGTAAAAAAATATTTCCGGTTATCTGTTTTAAACTGATATCCTGCTACCTCCACTGGGGGGTTCTAGTTATGGCTTTGTGGGATTGGTGGAAAAGAAGGGAGCTGAGAGTTCTGGAAAAAACTATTGATGGGATTTTGCTTCTACAGCTATTCGTTTTTTCCCAGTGAAAAGTCAGTGTCCAAAAAGTTTCACTGAAACTTAGAATGTAAGATCCTGGCTTAACAGTATGAGACTCATTGAGCATCTTTGCTAATGTAGCTTAGCTAACACAGTCTACTGCTTCTTATAATTCAGCCCTGGATGATGAAAAGATAATACATTTTTTACAGCATCGAAGACTTCTTCCATGAGCTAATAATCAACCCCTGTATACAAGCAGTGTCTCTTTGAGTAAGAGTATTTGAGGATTGATAGTTTTATCATAATTGAAATGGTGCTTCTATCATGGCTGATGTTTATTCAGGTCTAGAGAGGAGTGGTGGGGGGAAATAAAAAAAAAAAAAAAACTTCCTATTTTGACTAAGAAGAAGATGAAAATGTCAGAACAAAGCTTTCACAACAGCACTTTTCAGAAATATTCACCCAAATTTGGGTTTGAAGGCTGCATAGACCTTCTACCCAAAGCCAATTCAACCGAGAGAGCCCAACAAAAACACTTCTTCATCTGGCAGGGACTGTTGTTCCAAGCTGTGTCCAGATGATACCCTCCACCCCACTCTTCAAAACTAAAACTATTATAAAAAATAACCATTCTTTTAACTTAGTTTAAAAAAAAAAAATCTCCCGACCATGGTTGAAGCCAAATGGCCCTTTAGGCTACTACTGAAGAATCAATTACATTAGCTGTAAGCCTAAGAGAGTCCTGGGGACAATCAGTCAGAGACATAATAGCTGTGAGGGAATTGTTAAGCAAATTGAGGGATTCTTTAGGTAATTGGGATTGGACAACCAGGTCATACTTAATTTGAAGCATCCATTCCATACAAGTACTTCAGAGGTATAGTAGGAACTACAGACAGTAAAGCCTAATCGTGCAGCTACTAACTCAGTGCTTTTAAAGGGACACCCCCCAGCTCCCTATTCCTCCCCCCCACCCCCAGACCCCCATCCAACCTTGTGCATAATATTTAAGAGCATTGTGCTCACTTTCTGCAGAGAAGAATTTAAGCAGCTACTGCAGGGTCAAATCAGGGAGCTGAATGCTCAGGGAGCTCAGCAGCCTTCAGGGAGAACCCGTAGTGCTTATTCACAGCCCTAGCCAGGGACACTAAATGCTCAGGGTTTCCTACCAAAACTGAGAAGCAGAAAAATGGACAATTCAATGTTTTAAGATAGTCCAAAGATAGTGGGGAAGTACATTTTTCTCTTTCTGTTGTTGACTGTGTCTTTAGCATGCTAAATGTACACTTAACTACAAATTCTGGTCTTCCAAGGAGACACTGCACAAATTCACAATGCCTACTTCAAACTTTGAAATAAAGTTTAGGGAATAAATACTTTCCAGGAAAAAAGAAATTGTCAGTTCTGAGAGGTCATTCCAAGGGGACTACTCAGAGGTTTCAGATCAAATTAGATTTCGCACCATAGTTAGAGAGGGAAGTATTCCAAAATCAAAAAGTTCTTAATCTACTTTGTCCATTGAAACAACTTTCAGGAAAAAAAAAAAAAAAAAAAAAAAAAGCATGTCCAAAGTTCATCTTCATGTCCAGTTTGCTTTTGGAGAAACCTGTTGCAAGAAGCTACTGCTGATATTTTTTGGCTTCTCCAGAGAAGCAAGCCAATTGGGTTGTTACGATAGGGACTGCAGTCCCAAGAGAGATTAATTCTTTGTTGGACTGCCCTGAAATTTCACAAGGTAGACAAAGAGAGCCAGCAAACATGGCCCTAAGAGTGCCAATATCAAAGCCAACAAATCCTCATCTCCCTTTTCTCAGATTCTTTTCTGGAACTAACTTGAGGAGAAACCCTAATTCTGGGTCTCTTGGCAAAGAGTACCTAAAATAATTGCCCAGAATGGAAGATTCTGCTAGTGCCACAATTCTTTGGCAAGGCAAGACAAAAACTGGGAAGAGAGGGATAAAGAACAGAACCTGGATGACTGAAGGGTGCCAAAGCAAGAGCTTTGCGCCAGTTGCCATTCTGCTTGAAATCTGCACTGAGGAGCCCAGTGGTCTCTGCTCCCAGCAAGCTGGCCATGGCATAGAAGAGTTGGCTACGGCTGACCCTGGCAGCACAGCTGATGACAGCAAAAACTCAGAGCAGCAGACGGGCCAATAGCCCATTGGTAGAGGTCAGGAATATCTGATCATGCACGCTTCTGCCATTAGAGAGCTCTCACTGAGTACAAATCCAGCCCATTTCATGTTCCTGTTTTAGGTAATGTTTTAACTGCTTATCAGATCGGTTAGCATTTTTCTAGCCTTGACAGAACAAAAGCCAACAACAGACACCGGATGCAATTCTACCTCTAATGTTTAGAGCTGTGACATGATCTATTCAGCCAGGTTATAGCTTTCTAACGTTATCCAGCAGAATGCCAGTAGTCACCCAGCAACAGCAGCTTTTACATAGGGAAACCATGTAAAACAGAAAAAATGTAAAACCCCTGATCTGGAACATACTGCCTTAACTGAAGAAAGTCTTTCCACTCCACACACTACACTAACACCAATTTAGGTG
Organism: Anser cygnoides; assembly: GCF_040182565.1. Classification (NCBI taxonomy): domain Eukaryota; kingdom Metazoa; phylum Chordata; class Aves; order Anseriformes; family Anatidae; genus Anser; species Anser cygnoides. Next base: position 20,715,660 of record NC_089884.1, on the reverse strand, counting down.
AGTGAGCAGGCGATCAATCTCCCATGAGACCAGTTAAACAGGCTATGGTATACCAGCTGAATTGCCTGGACAACATCAGGAGTCAAAGCCTGAGGAGCACTTGAAGAGCACAGCAAATAACCCATCTACAAAAATAATCATCATCAAAAACAGTCATCCACAAAATTTTTGCCAATCAGTGTTTTGAAAAATGAGCCATCACTTTCTGTGAAGATAACGGATGGGAATTCAATCTGTGTCACAGCTACAGGAAAAAAAAATGTCTGTTGCTTTGGACTACAAGTTTGCTGAGAGCACAAAATTTGGACTTAGTGCATTACGATGTCAAAATGGTCAGGGTTAGATGTGGCTTTCTTTTGTCCAGAGTGCTGCAAATAAATCTATTTTGTGTGTAGGAAGAAAGCCGAGATGAAAAATTTATGCCAGCAGCATCTTTAAGAGACCTTACTTGGTACAACCTGGGTGAAACTTCAAGAACAGTAAAGGCAGTCAAATTAGTACCTACAAGTAGAAACAAATATTTACAATATGACTGATAATGATCTAGCCTCTTACAAGTCCCAGATCAACAAAGGAAGCAATATGATACTGTTCAGAGGTGCTTCTGCTAACACATTTAGCAACAAAATAATTGGAAAAAAGTAATAAATAGTCATTAATGCAGCTTTTTTATGTTTTAAATAGGCTATGCTTCTGTGACAATTATTAAACAGTTCTGAAGTACCAGAAGTTTGGAAGTCCCATTCACTGTATTTGCTTTCTACAGCTGCATCCCCACAGTCATTAGCAACGGTATATTTTCAAAGGATATATGTAGCAGTCATGCTTAACAAAGGCTACTTACCCCTCAAAACTGGGGAGGATGCATAGTTTACTGTTGACATCATAAACGTCAGGTATCTCAATGCCGTCTTTATATGGCCATGAGTGCCTGAGACGACCAATGGAGAGTATCTACATACAACGGAATACCTCATATCCAATACATGCGATCTTTGAACAAGTAGACAAATTAAATACAAAATTCAGGATTCTTCATTTAGGGCAACAGTACCATCTGAAGCTCTAATTTATCATGTGTTGTACCTTTCAATCTTGTATTTTATGGATGCTGCTCTACTTTGGAAGAAGTTATATTGAAAAACCTGAATGCCACCTGAGAGAAGCTTTACTCGGCCTCAAGATGGATGTTTTTGCCTATCCAAAAATCAGACAGTATGGACCACAAAAGTGCCAGCTTCAATCATAGCTGATAACATTTTGACACACAATGGAGTTAATTGGTCTAGACACTGGGAGATGTCACCTGCTTCCATCCTGCTCCATTTCTGACATGAGCAGACTACCATAATACATTACTGTACTTCAGGGTCAGGCTCCAGCTGCCCTCCATGTCCAGACACAGAGGGCAGGGAGAAAAGGGAGATTTGCTTTGACACCTGGGAATAACTGCATCACCTTGGGAGACTGCATTTCAAATCTTGCATCTGATTATAATTACTTGGTGATGATCTACTCCCCCTTTAGATTAATTTTAAATGTTTCTGAGTTGGAGAGATGAATGACTGGAATTATATGGGAAGAGTTAGAGTGATAGGAGAAGGACATAAAAGAACTCTTGTTCTTTCAATTCTTGTAGTTGGCAAAAACCTTAAGAAACTATTGCGAATTAATTTTCCTCACAGTGGTAACCTGTGTAATTGTAACCTGTAACCAGTTAAAACCATAATGTCACTTGGTTCATAATAACTGCTGACTGTTGTGACTAAAATATTTCATAACTTTGGTATAGGGAGAGGAGAAGAAACACGGCACCATTCGTGCTGAATGCACATCACTGCTCTTACTCTATGTTCTTTTACACCTTAGAGAGATGATAGATGAACTTGAAGGTTTCACATTCTCCTGCCGAGTCTCTCTTATGTTGATGATCTTCCTCTTTTCAGATCCACAAAACAACAACATGATTACTTATAAGAAAAGGTACTAGTTAAAATTCAGAAGTAGAAACAAAATTAATGTACTTCATCAGAACCTGAGGCCCGGGTTCTGCCATGTTCTGCAGGTACCATGCCCAATGCCACCCTAAGGAAATTTAAGGAATGCTGCCTTGCACCTGTGGGGTTTCCATACTGCCCTCCCCTACTGAGCCTGAGAACAGCCTATATAATCCAGAATCAGGAAGATAGCATGCCTTCTGATTAATGAATGCATTGAAATCTGGATAGGATCTGGATAGGCTGGAGCAATGGGCTGAGGTCAACTGTATGAAGTTCAACAATGCCAAGTGCCGGGTCCTGCACCTGGGGCGTAACAACCCCAAGCAGAGCTACAGGCTGGGAGATGAGTGGCTGGAAAGCTGCCTGGCCGAGAAGGACCTGGGAGTATTGGTTGATAGTCGGCTGAATATGAGCCAGCAGTGTGCCCAGGTGGCCAAGAAGGCCAACAGCATCCTGGCCTGTATAAGAAGCAGTGTGGCCAGCAGGTCTAGGGAAGTGATTGTGCCCCTGTACTCGGCTCTGGTGAGGCCGCACCTTGAGTACTGTGTTCAGTTTTGGGCCCCTCGCTACAGGAAGGACATGGACGTGCTCGAGCGAGTCCAGAGAAGGGCGACCAAGCTGGTGAGGGGTCTGGAGAACAAGTCTTACGAGCAGCGGCTGAGGGAGCTGGGCTTGTTCAGCCTGGAGAAGAGGAGGCTCAGGGGCGACCTTATCGCTCTCTACAGTTACCTTAAAGGAGGCTGTAGAGAGGTGGGGGTTGGTCTGTTCTCCCACGTGCCTGGTGACAGGACGAGGGGGAATGGGCGAAAGTTGCGACAGGGGAGTTTTAGGTTGGATGTTAGGAAGTACTTCTTTACCGAAAGGGTTATTAAGCATTGGAATGGGCTGCCCAGGGAGGTGGTGGAGTCACCATCCCTGGAGGTCTTTAAAAGACGTTTAGATGTAGAGCTTAGCGATATGGTTTAGTGGAGTACTTAGTGTTAGGTCGGAGGTTGGACTCGATGATCTTGAGGTCTCTTCCAACCTAGAAATCTGTGATACTGTGAAATTTCACAGTCCAAGATACATATTCATTGTTGGCTCTTCCCCAGCTGATACTGATACTTAGTCTCATGATACTTCATTACTGATATATACGAGTACGGTGAAATCTCTAATGTAGTGTCTGAACCCTAGCTCAGCCATGCCAGACAGAATGCCTGGCTTGATGTCTTCTTTCATCTGCCCCATTTTACCAGCTTTCAAGAAGATGGCTGTCTTAATCTCTTTCATTTAGAGGAAGGTATCTGAGAATAGGAAATAAAACTGACCAGTAAGAAAGGAGCAGCTGCTATAACCAAACTGGTGATGACACTGCCACCATCAAAGAGAACTGAGAAATTCCTATTACCTTCTATCTAGCCATCATCTCAGATATTCAATATGTTTTAAGTGCACAGGCTTAATTTGTTTTTGCACACATCATGAAAACAAATATAAGGAAAGACCACCATGTGGTTGAATCTGCAATCAACTAGTTGATATACCAAAAAAGTGGTAGGCCATAAAACCAGTATAGTCAATTTAATCTAATAAAATACATTGGAGTCTTCTTCCACATACCGTTAGTCTTAAAAATAGTCTTTATGCATATGAGAAAGCCGGTGATGTTTACAAGAATAATGGTTTGCATCATTGGGCAATAAAGCCTGATATTCTCTTCGCAAACAGATAAATATTTGTACGCTGGTACTGTGTGACCATCTACCCAAATATTATGTGTGCACATAGAATAGAGCACATTTTGCCAGTTGCTTTGTTTTGCCAGTTGCTGAAACTATAGCAACTGTTTCCTTTTCTTCCTTTCTAAGCTCCACTAGTCCATAAGAGCAAAAACCACAGTCTGCACTGATACTGAGGACAAATAAGTGATTCATGGGGACTTAATACTACTAAACACTTATATAGTACTTTATATATTCAGAGTGTTGTACAAACATTAACAAATTAATCCTCACAGCAACCTGCAGGGTACATAAGTATTTTCCAAAATAGGGCCAAATTTGTTGCTCATGTATACAGCTGTGACAGAGCTACACCCACTGACATCAGGAATAGATTTAGACATAGAAATCAGCAGCAGTACATGACACAAAACCATGCCGGAAGACTTGTCAAAGAACTCAGATTAGGATTCAGAAGATCTCATCTCACACACAATTTCTCTCTTGCACATATTTGCTTTCATTCTTTTTTCTACTACCCCATGACTGCTGGGCTGTTTTTATTAAACTCCTATACACACTAATACAACTTAACCAGTGAGATACCACCATTTTACACTGGAAACTCACACCTATGTTAAGGAGTATGAATGAATGAGAAAGCCCACCAAAAGAAGTGGATTGTTGTTTACATTGCCAACAGAAAAGTAAACAGTAATGATATGTATCATATTTATTCTACTGGAATGGCCACATCCACTGCCTAAAAAAAGGACTCTTAATTACAAGAATTATGAAGGTTACAAGAATTAGTATGAAGTGCAGAATATATGGAGTTGCAAGGATGTATATGAATAACAGCATCAATTAAGAGGGTTTTATAATGTTTTTAACATATAAGTATTTAATGCAACAAGCATTTATTGAGGTTTCAAAGAAAATCCTAAAATTAATAACCAGGAATGACGCTGATTACAACACTGACTGCATTTGCTGGATATGCTGGTGGTGCTTATAAAGCCTAGAGGTGGTTTAAAGGCTCGAAATGAAATACTAAGAAGGCTACATTACCCACTATCCAAAAAGCAATGTCAATATCAGACCTTTTGTTGTTAAAATTCAAAACATATGAACTTCATTAACACATAACCTGGTTGTATTGGTATAAAAAAAGAAGGGAGGTGATCACTTAATAGGTAATCACTGAAGTATGGGATGAACCAAAGAGAGTCCACCCAAATCTAAAAATGCTGCAATTCTTATCATGAAACTATCATCAAGAGAGATGAAGAAACTGGATGATGAGCATGGCTGATGAAGGTTTGAATTCAGATGGCGGGTAACCCTGGGATTCGCTGCCCACAGGCTCCATGTGGCCCTGAAGGGGGCAGTGCTTTCAGAACAGCTGGCAGGGTTTATCTGCTCAACTTTCTCCAGCCCTGAAAACAGTCTGGCAGCCTTGTAGCGCTCCTTGCTCTCAGATGTACCTTTTTCTTCTTTTATGATCAATAGTCCCAGGAGAGACTTCAGAGAAAATGCTGGCCTCAAGTACTCAAAATATTTGAGAGTTAAGTCTGGCATTTTTAGAATACCTGTGGGTAGCCTGGCAAATCAAGTATCCCACATTCACCCACCTCTAATGATGATTATTATGCACCAGCAGCTGTCTACAGTTCAATGGATGAGGATCTAATTGATCTCATTACCTCCCCCCATATAAAGTGAAGTGTGTTGCCACTCTGTGGGTTTGTGATTCCTGTGCTGATTGAAGGTCTTGTGCTGGAGACCTGGAAACAGAGTATTTGGTAGTCCTGTTAGTTTGCTCTAAGCTGGTCAAAATCCACAGAAACAAGCATCGTGTAATATACTGTATAATATAGTACAGCGTGGCTTTTGTCTTACCAGCTTAATATGGAATAGCTCTGATAGCATTCATATGAATATTAATTTTGTAATAATAAAGCAAGAGACTGGTGTATTAGTTATGCGTTCTTTTGTTACTTTTAGTATTTAATTATTATTATTAATGCTATTATGTCCAATTTCCCCTCACCTCGCTCACCCTCACAGTCTCCACTGCAGTGCCCTGTCTCAGGCAGCGAGATCCTTCTGGAGCCAACAACAATGTTACTCAATTAACCCTCTGGCAGGGGATGCTACAGTATGTAACTGGTGTTGCTTTCTCTCCTACAAGTCTTTGCACATCATTTCTGTCGTGCTCCCGATGAGCCAGCCAAGGATCCAAAGCACTGTCTTCGACTCAGGTTGCCTGTCTGGCCCCGCTGCCCAGCCCTGCATGTGGTTCTCCATGCAGCAGGTAGAACTGAAATATTTATGCACGTGTGCTCGGGTGAGATATATCTGTATTTCAGATTTTAAAAGTTGCGTTTCCAAAAAAAGAAAAGCCATTTGCAGAAACAAAAGGCCTGAGTCTACCTCTTTTAGATGGGGGCAATTGCTCTCTCTTTAATAAAGTTATACCTGATTTATAACAGTATGAGGGGAGATTCTGGCCCATAATATAATATAAAATGCTCAGCTTTCTGCAGTTTGCTTATTCATAAAAATTACTCCAATGTCACTGCGGAAAAGATGCAATGAAAAATACCTATTACTCTGCAGCTATGCAATTGCCAAGTCTCTCTTGTTTTTTAAAGAATACCACTGTTCATTTGCTAGTCTACAGTAGATATATTTTTTAACATAAAACCACTATATTTAATTGGTTATGGATCTCAGTTCTTTTAGCACTACTGGAAATCACACAAAAACACATTAGTACAGAGCAATTAGTGCAATGGCAGTAAACAACTAAGGCACTATTAAGCAGTGGGTGATTAAATAGTATTACTTCTTTATTTTTTATGATATTAGACTTAGAGAAGATTTTAAACATATAATCCTGGTAGTATCAATAAATTATATGAAGGGCAGGTGTCTAACTTTCTTAAGACAATTGTAGTCAGGGCACTTCAGTTTATAAGAAAGATTTTCTTTTAATAGAAGATCTGTCTCTTTATACAGTATATTGCACTATTTCTTATCTCACTACACTGGGACATTTATACAGTAATATTATTTAATGGGAGTTATGAAATCACACACTGTTCCTTCAGAAAATAATACCCATATCTCTACCACCAAGGAACAAAGAGCTACCAAACTCCCAAAATAATACGCAATTATTTATATCTGTTCAAAGAACAAATCGGGTACTATTTGACAAATTTACTACAATGGGCTATAACAAACACTGTGATAAGTTAGCTTGAATGGCAGTAACCTTCAGGCAACGTAAAAGACGAGAATCTGACCCAAGGACAGAACCCTTGTGGTATACCTTTTTAATCTGCCTAGCCCTCACAATCTCTCTGGACTCTGTACTTGTTTATAGATCATCCTCATGGTCTGGCACATCTTTTCCTCGGCATCTGATTAAGTTAACAATGTGCTGCTATTTGCATGCAGATTTGCCAGGCCTTTCTCTACAGCTGCTCCCAAAGACTTGGTCTTTCTCTGTAATGTGATAGCACAGCAGTCAGTAAATGCAATCTTTGTCAAACCCAGGTGTGCTCTTGATTTGGTTCTCATTCGTTCCAAGCAATTTTTCTTTCTGTAGCATTTATAAGGCTCTATTATAGTATAGCCACATCTGGAGCTAAAATTCTTCTATTAATTATATACTTTTACCACTATGAAGACAAATTCAGAGACAGCTACTAACATTTTTGTTGTTGTTCTTATTCCCATTTTGACAGCCTGTATTTTATTTCTACAGAAATTTAATTTTTAAAGCAGCATTCCTGATTTTTATTTCCATAAAAACAGTAATGCAAAGCATGAAATCTAAATATTTGATACTTCTATTCTAAAATAATACTATCAATAGCAATATAAAGTATTAAGCTTTAAGAAAACCCTTCAATACTTCACATAAAAATATGATATTATAATAAAGTATCTCTCTTGTTAAAAGAGTTACAATCTACTTGGGAAGGAAGGAAAGTGGTTAAACAAAACAAAACAAAAAAAAACTTACTCAGTTCCCTAGTGGACACTGGTTCACATCACAGAATCACCAAACAATTTGTTCCCTCCACAGTCAAAAAGCAGAACCAAATTTGATCAACATGGTGACTTAAATGCTGTATTTTCTTTGTGCAATGAGGGTAATTTTTCAAGATCAGGTTTGAAGCAGATTAGTGCAGAAATATGAGCTAAGCCTTCACTCTTATCATCCGAGTATGGATAAAGGATGTATTCACCCAAGAGCACTGCAAGTTATTTTCTAAGAGAAATTTTTCCTAATTCTTATTTTTTGTGTGTTCAGAAATCATCACAATGAAGTAATAAATGGATACCAGCAAACAGTTTTGACAAGTGAATGTTCAGTGTGTAAATGTACATTTAAGAGGAAATAGATAGAAAACACATTTCTTAACTTTAAATCTAATTTATGATCTAAAAGGTAAACTTTTTTTCTAGGTAAATACCTGTGCATTAAGTCAGTGTGCTTTTAAATTACAGGAGCACTACAAAGAAATAACAGTCTCCTCAGATGGGGAATGATTTCCACCTGACCAAACCCTTTTTAGGTAGTCTCCCCTAACCCCTGGTCAGCTAAGGTTAACATGCACACAGTAGTCTGAGATCCTGACTTTACTACAATTTCTTTTAAAAGGCAGAATAAATGACAAACTTTTTTTTTCTTAATCACATTTCTTCAGTTTTGCTTTCACTGTTTTTTGACATGTTTGTATCAAAATCAAAATAATGCAAATGTGCCATGCCTCTGCAGCTGAATTCGTTAAAGCACTGCTGATTTCTAAACTGTATTCTTTAATAAAATTAAGAAAATATTGAACTAGATTTCTTTTCTCCACACACACAAAGAAAGAAAATATAACTGTAATGTTCCTCTTGACAGAGTTTTAAAACTGTCCTATTGAGGAATAAGCTTTTATTTATTTATAGCACATTTTATCTTCCTAAATTACTTCTTTTTCAGATTATTATTTTGGCCCTATATACCCTCCTGTGCAGGCACATGCAAATATGTGCCCACATGCACATATGCACACATGTATGTACACACACAGAATATAGTTTAAAAAAACAGAAGTAAAACAGAAGCTGTGTAACCAGATTACATCACAGGTTATGGTGGAAATAAATAAAAGAAAATATATTTTGCTTCTATAGCGTGGTATTTTAGTGGTGCTGGTTTGACTTTTGGCCCACACACATATGCCAATGGCAAGGCTAACTCTAGGGACTAACAAAAAAGAATGTGTGTTCACAGCTGTACAGTACACCAATACAGATTACATGTTTTCAGTGTTGCGGCCACAACAGAATGCTAATTAACATACTGGAGTGATGAGAACGGCTGTAAGGGCCTTATTGTTCCATTATTTCATGCAGCCCAGCTGCCTTTGTTTATGTCACTTATCCTCTCATGCCACAGGTTTTTACTCCAAAAATACTATCCCAATACAACGTTAATATTTAAAAAACAAAGAGGTGGCAGATTGTCATTTTTGTGTCAGTCTCGAACTGCAGAACTGTTAAGCTGTTCTGGTTCGGTATTTAGAAATAATTTAACAGCCATATTCAGACACTGCCTGCATTCTAACATAATGGCTGAATACTTGAACCAAGCAAATGCATAACTATCCTGACATCACTTATGAGATTTAGATTGGTCAGTTAATGGAAGTCTTTACCAGAATCAATACCATAACAGCTTCTTGAAATGAACGTGATTTTTTACAGAGAGTGCTGTGAACAATAAGTACAGAAATATCCTACCTTTGTATACAGCACAAAGGAACTGGGATTTGAAATTAAGAAGCAATTACAGTTTTTTGCAAAGTAATGTTACAGTTGATTATTAGAAATAAACACATACAAAATAAGCACTTTTTAATAAATAGCTGGAGAATATTAAAATTCCACAATCCTATTATTCCTTTTTTTCCTACTTTTTTAACAGCTATTTTATCTGCTAGCTTGGTTATCATGTTGCTGTTAAGGATTAATATTGATGATTGTTGCCAACAATAGTTAAGTATTGCAGAAAAACACTTTTTATGAAAGAGATGTAGCCCTATCTGACTGTAAGGAATATTAGTTATGCCTGCTGCTTTGACTTCCGTGATTGATTTATGAAAAAAGCAATGTTAAATACCATTATTATTCTTACTTGTATTACAGTGCTGCCTGCATGTCTTAGCTGATATTGGCCAGATTCAGATCAGGAACCGTGCACTGTGGCTAAGGAGACAATAACTTCCTAGCATACGGGACAAAACCAGCCATTGTCCTAGGAAAGCTTGCAACTTTCAGCTGGGATCCTGACTGCACATACGTTTCTGAGCAGAGGAATCCACAAACATCACTCCACTGACCCCAGTGAAACCATGCATTAACTAAGTTTACTCGCAGGGTCAAAGGAACGTACAAGGTTTTAGTAGATTGCAACAAGTGTGTAACTTAATGCGAAAGTGTGAAAAATAGAAAAAAAAAAAAAACACAGTAGAAGGAAACCAGGACACTGGTGGTGAGAAGCTCAATGTACAGCTACCTGGTTACAAATCTAAGTTTCTTTCCCTCATTTACTTGCTATAAACAAAAGGGAAACAGTAATGATAAGGAGGTTTCCAAACAATTTTTTCCATCAGTAACCTGTAATTGCTGTCAGAGCCTGAGCTTGGCTAGAACCCGAAGTGTTAATGGTACATTACTTCCTCAAATGAAAAAAAGAGATTGCAGTTTCAGAAGTTTAACTTTACCAACAGAGTCTAAGAGCTAACAAAATACCTGTCACCCAAGACACGCCCAGCTTACAAAAACTCTGAAAGTCAGAAGCCTTCCCAAAAGAATGTCATCTCTCTAATCAAAGACATACTATTGTTAATCACGAAGCACACCAAAATCCTGAAAACATCCAATTCAGTGAACAAGGCCTAGTTGTTTTTTAATGAGTTTAACTGGTAATCTCAGATAAATGTGGAACTGCTTGAAGTGCCTGTCTTATGTAAGGCAGTAATGAGAGGATTTAATGTTTTCTACAGACTACGCAAATTATAATAGTGAACATGCCACAGGTGTGGTACAATCTAATATATAGTAGTTTCTCAGCTATGACCATTCCCCTACTGTGGACAGAACATAGATTTTTTTAATTGGATCCAGGAGCTAGCTAAATTACCCAGCTGCTCTGCGTTTAAGCCCCCAGCTAGTTTATATACCAATAATAATAAACTTTCTATAATAGCAGCTCAGTCTATTACAGTGTTTCTCACTCAAACTAAAAGTGGGCCACTTCAGCTCTGTTCATTGATGTTACTACACAATTTGTCCCCTCCTAAAACTGTTAAAACATTATGAAAAGATAAAGGTACATGCTTAATTAATGGAGTTTGGTTTGGTTTGTTTTTCTAGTAGGATGATCAGCTATTTTATGTCACGGGCACACAACAATATCACGTTTGGAATGCATTGGAAAGTTGGCAATTTATTCACACTTATTTACCACAACAAAACAACACATAGTCACAGTTACAAAATGAGGTATTGATGATGGCCTCTTAATAAATTTTGCCTGCTATAATTGTATGTACTAAAAAACTTCCCTCCAGATAATCCACTCATGCATTTATTTTTTTAAAAATAGCATATAATTCTGACATCAATTAAATAAATTGTTTACTGTATGTAGTAGGTGTGTTGTTGGAACTGTGGTAGTCTATTATAAGAATGACAAGTGTTAGACAGAGATGTGATAGTTTTTTTCTCAGACCAATTAATATGGGGGGGAGGGGAAGGAAAGGGGCCGGAAAAATGTTTCTTTGCTCTAAATCTTACCTATTTTTTCCCTGCAGAGATATCTGTTGGTCCACTAAAATGTTACATCTGTACACTATAAAAATCATTATAAAATTAACACTTTAAAATCCACAACACTAAAGCTTACATTGGGACTTGAGAAGAAAAAACTGCCACAACTTCAGTGGGACTGGACTGTATCCATAGACTCTTAGCTTTAGGTGAACAGACTTCTTTCAAACTTAGTTTATGAAACTACTCAGATTAACTTCTTGTAGTTTAGGCTGATAAAAATAACAGCAACAAGGCACTAAAACCCTAATAAACTGATTATAAGGTCACATAAATGGATATTCATATAGCTGCTGGGCACAGTGCATAAGTAACTTCAGGTGCAAACCATAAAATACTGTGGTGTGTATGTAAGCACAGGCAACTACAAGAAAAGAGTTGTTACATTTCAAAATTATATATCCTTTCTGTATTTAATTAGACATTTAACTTAAAATTATTCCCATCCTAATTGTAGACTTAAAGTCACTCTTAGAGCTGAATTTACTGAAGCCTAAGAATATTGTAACAGTGGTTCCAACTCTGCAAGAAATTCTCACTAATTTTACACAGGAACTGCAAGACTCTCCTACATTATTTATCCACATCAGATACAGCATCCTTACTCTACAAATAGATGTTTTCAAAATGTCCCTCAATAAAGGGTATTTCTGTTCTCATAGTCACTCCCAGACAATCCTTAGAATGAAGAAGCCTTGAAAACCCTCATTTGCAGGCGAACCAGTCTAGGCGTTATATAGCTGTCACAAGGCTGACAGCTTATTGTACAGAGATCATACCTTCCCACAGAAAACCCCATGGGAAAAGCTCAGAAGGAAAGAAATCCTGGTGCGACCCATCCAACTGAGCAGGGCAGGCATTGCCTTCTGCTGAGAGGGTTAACCTGGCAGCTCTGGCACGCCTGTCCATATGGAACCGACCCCCAGCTCTCCTCCCTCTCCCATCCCACCTTCTCTCTCTCTCCACCACCGAAAGACCTCCACACCTCTCTCGTACCCAAGTCCATGGTATACCCCCTGCCCTGTGCCATCACATGCCCCACAGAGCAGACAACCTGGTCTAGGACGAGCCAACCACCTTGATCGTACACGTGGTCATGGAGCAGGAAACTGGCCTGGGGGCAGCACAAAGGTGCCCCTCTGGAAAGCACAGCTTCCAGCAACAGCCTAGCATGATGGCCCTCTCCTCACCAGCAAAATTTGTACCTGCCCCACAACGAAATCAGATAGCAAGTCAAGGACATCTGCCCAGGGGCTGTGTGCCTCCACACAAACTCTAATCCAATTACAGCCATGCTTTCATGGATTCTTAAGAGGCCCCAAGAAAAAGATGGCTTAAGGTTTGAGCTGCGTTCATGTTTCCTGGTCTTTGTGGATGAGAGGCTGATGATTTGCAGCTTCCTATATTTCCCTATTCATCCACCCCTACCTGCCAGCCTCCTCTCCTTCCCCTCATGGTGCTCCATCATCAATCAGTTCTTCAGATGCTTGCCAGAGATCTACTTTGTTCTGTATCCAATTCCAAGTGCCGATACATAATAAGAATTTCACTCCCATGCCTGTGCCTTCTGCCTGGGATATTTATCCTTCGTACCATTATCCTTCTGTACCATCCTCAGACTATGGAAAGGTTTCCACAGTAGTCCAGAAAAATAGAGCTTGCTAAAGAAAGTGGGCCCTCCATCTGCAAGGAGAAGCTTCCCCATATCACAATTCCCCTTTTCTGACGAAAAGCTTGTGTTTAAGGACAGGATTTAGAGACTTAAAAGTTATATAATACAGAGCAGTCCAAATCTTTCACTGAAAACCCTGAGGCCAAGGGAAAGTCGGAGCTGGATTTGGTAACTGAGGAAGCATTCTGACCAGGCTTACCATCCCCTGGATCACCCTTGTCAGATGTGTACTTTGCACTTTGAATCAAAGGAAATATGATGGCTTCATCTCTTTCGTACCTTTTGCTTCAGGTTTGAGGGATTTGTTTGGTTGGCTTTTTATTTATTTTATTTTTATTTTTCCTCCTTACAGTTTACTTGATTTTTACTTAAGTTCAGGAGAACGTAAAGGTCTACAGAAGTCCAGTGATTTTGGCACGAACTCAGGAATACCACATTGCTGAATTCACACGGCTGTAGTTCAACCATTGATGTCCAAAGCCACATTCCCTCTAGCCAACTGAGTTTTTTCCAGTGCTCACAGCACACCCAAAGCATGCAGCATTAATCAACTAATGTAAACCGTGTTATGCCTTATTATATTACAGACACTGGATTTCTGTGTTTGGTGGGATGATCCCGTTGTTTCAGAGGCATATTTTTAAAGAAAACTCTGCTCCAGAGTGGATTTGTGAATTGCCAAGCAAAAAGCATGCATCAATCTTTCAAATTGACTAACTGGCATTACCAAAACATTGTCATTTAATGTACGTGAAGTTATACTTTCAAATATTCAGACATAACTGAGTGCTCAAAATCACTTATTTGAAGAACAAAAAAATAATATGAAATAATAATAATTATAGCAATAACTGCTTAGTATTTGTATGATAAAAATGCTGAAAAGACATTAACTAATTAGTGCTCACAACACCCATGTGAGGCAGGAAAGTATAATTATCCACATGCTACAGATGGAAAACTGACAATGTGGAGTTACCTGCCTTTCTGAGACATGCATGAGGGGATAATCACCTAATGCAAATTCATCAAAAACCCTACAGGGAAAGCACAAGTACAGTGGTCACACAGGTTCACTTTGCTCCATGTGAGCTCTGACGCAGCAAGCATGTATCCCAGAGAGCAGCAGTGTGGAGAGGTGTGGGACAGACATATATACCTGGCACCTACAAACCCTGCACAGACAAGAGACAGAGATGGCTGCAGAGATCATTAAGGACAGCCTGATTATTTGAGCTTGACACTTTCTTCTAGAACATCACTCACAGTGACTGGGTAGCAGAGCCAGGACGGGAAGCCAAGTGGCTTTTGCAGGAGGAAGACACCTGTGCTCAATCCAATTGAATGTACAGCTTTTGCAGCACAACCTTTGACCAAATACTTAAGATTCAAATGAAACACTTAGGGTTTCCTATACTTTCATTGCATCCCTTTTTTTATTCAGACAGGCTGGATTCTTTGCACATGGTGAATTCTAACAATAGTTCACTTAGTTGATTTTTTTTCCTCTAAGAGTGTTAGCTCAATTTTGTACAACCAAGAGGTTTGGGCAACTTGCATGATGTGTGGTTAAAACTACTGCCACCAATCACAGTCGGAGGCTGATCAAAGCCAACATTCATTAACTTTGAACACAAAATTGTCTGAATCCATCAGTAACTGCAATAGTGCCTAATTAGAGAAGGCATTGCCTATTTCAAAAGCCATGCTGGACCATTGAGCAGTAGAGAAAAGTAAAGAGTAGCAAAATCTCATATGAAGGAATTAAAAAAGCACAGTGATTTCACTCTTTATGCATGGCACAAGTTATTATCTCAAGCGGTGACATTGATAATAGGGGCCTTTATTTAGAGAGTGCTGAGCTTCAGCAGTTCCCATTCACTTTAGTTAGAATTGAGGGTGCTCAGCAGGACTGAAAAAAAAAAAAAAAAAAAGAGAAGAAAAAAAAAATCAGTGACCAGCAAAACATTCTGGTGTGTGGTCCAGGAAGCTGGAGAATGCCTGGAGAAAAAGGAAGAGCCATAATTAAATACAACCCTAATGGAACATGGACAGCCAGGATCCTGTACTCTCCCTGGTAGCACTTTTGCCAGAGTGAAATGGAGCAACAATAATCTAAGCTTTATTCAGTCTAGTCCTCTTCAACATAAATAGTCTAGGAAAAATAAGTGAAATTATCAGCCCCTGCAAAGAAACTGCAGTGAGTGGAACCTACACAAAGTTTTACTTTGTAACAGAAATGAAGAGAGAGAGAACTTTTTCTCACATACATTTATTGATGTTGGAAACGTTTCTTTGCTGTATGTTGCTCTTGTCCTTTTGCATTTGATCTTTGAGTACTGCAGCAAAACAGTCTCTCCAGCAAGAACATTTATGGGGAAGAAGGAGGAGCTTCGGTGACTGTCAAAGTAAATGTGAGCTGTACATTCAGCTCTAACACTGAAACATGGTAATTCCTAATGGCTTGGCTGATGCAACAGGCTGGCAGTGAGGCCATGTGAAATCCCACCTGACTGCTAGCAGAGGATTCAGTGGGCCTTGTGGAGCAGGCAGCACACTATCCTTGCAGGGCAAGGAGGCTGGAACACGCTGGCAGAGGAACCACCTCCGCCTGAGGTGACCAGGAGCTCCGCCATCACTCAACGGGGCCAGGAGCACGTCCAGCGAGCACGGACTACAACTCAGAGGAAGAAACTCAGAAGCACCCAAAGCTGGGAAGAAGGCAAGAGCTGTTATTTTATTGTCTTTGTCACTAATCAAGCAAAACCCCAAGGAGGAGCAGAGTTTTTAGTCTATTTAGTAGAGATTTTCTTTTAGAGAGTATTAGGATAGGCATCTGCTTCCAGTTATGTCTATCAGCCAACGAAGAAATGCAGACATCAGCACGTGACACCCGCAACTCATCAACGTTGTGAATATTTACAACAAACTGTTTACAATGCAAACAATCAGCAGCCCAAGCATTACTCCATGAAGAACACTGCAAATAATTTCGAGCAACAAAGCAACACGAGAAAATGCCTATCTGCTCCCAGACAATTTGTGAACAAAATAAATTATTCCCAAAACTCACATAATTTCAGGTCTTTTAGGATCTTTGCCATTGAAGTCAATGACAGTTTAGCCATCAACTTTTACAGAACAAAACACACAATATTTAACAGAAAAACATACTCTCAATTTTTAAAATAAATTTGGCTCTCACAATCCATCCCAGAAGAAGCCTACCATTAACAACCACATACAGACCACCAGGAGCCCTGCTTAGGAAGGTTTTGCCTTTCTCAGACCAATAAGTCTAAAATATTTTGCAAAGACTTGAAATTCCTACATAATCTGATTTACTTATTTTTAATTACAGGCTGAAATTAAATATTTTTATAATCTACAGACTACAGGAAAGACTGGAATCAAATTTTCAAGCAAATTCAGAATCCAACATCACTCTTCCCTTGCATAGGCAATGAAATTTATAAATCATACAAATTCAGTCAACTTTGTCTTGTACTTAAGATGTAGGCATGACTGAAATTCCAAAGAAACTTGGGCACTGAACGCAGTCAACTAGAAATTGTGGTTAGGCGAGTTCCATACTGAAGTAACAGATAATTTTTGTTGCTTCTGGCATCTCTCTGTTGCTGTCTCCTGAACAAGTGAACACAGAGCTCTACATGAACATCTGCCACCCAACCAGAGTGACACCAGACAACATTACCAAGAGCTTGGAATTTCAGAACCTTTCTTTTTCATTTTTCAGTAGAATCAATGTGGCTTCTAGCCTCAGTACAGTAAGCATGGCCTGTAGTCAGTAGTCACAGTATCACACAGATTTCTAGGTTGGAAGAGACCTCAAGATCATCGAGTCCAACCTCCGACCTAACACTAAGTACTCCACTAAACCATATCGCTAAGCTCTACATCTAAACGTTTTTTAAAGACCTCCAGGGATGGTGACTCCACCACCTCCCTGGGCAGCCCGTTCCAATGCTTAATAACCCTTTCGGTAAAGAAGTACTTCCTAACATCCAACCTAAAACTCCCCTGTCGCAACTTTCCTTCCAGGCAAGCCACATTATCCAATGTGTTTACATGTGCCAGTGGCCAAAGAATATGCCGATATTAAGACACATGACAAAGCCAAAATAGTAGAAAAGTAAGCCTGAAAATCAGGAATCCATAGCTTCTTTAGCATACATAGCAGATTAACTCACTTTCCTTCCCCCCTCTATCTCTAATGTCAATTATTTAGTGACAGCATGAGTAACACACTTGTCCATGAGACAGAGACCTACGATGAATGGCATCTTAAAGCTTTGTCCACCTATCTACATATATTGTGGCCTCTCATCTAAGTGAAATGAGGAGCAATTGTAAAGCAGCCATATTCTGGCTCAAATGCTTTATTCTAGAGAGTCAGCTTGATTTGTATTCACTGACAAATAAAAACATAAGTGCAAAAGAAAGGTACATTAAAAATGTTGACAGCCTAGTTTAGGCTATCCATTTAAATACCATGAGAACTCATTTTTTCCTTCTCCTCCTAATACCAGCCCTGAGAAAGCTGTCCAATTATAAGCCATTTGGAAAAAAAAAAAAAAAAAAAAAGGAGTTTGTACATAAAAACTGATCAAGCTCCAGTTAACTGAAAGAATATAGCATTCAGGTTTATGCTCACAAAAAATACAAAAATATACAAATACAGCAATGGCATTATTACAGAGAGCCAAACATAGCCACATAAGCACACCCATTAGAAGACTTCTGTATGGTATGCCCTGTATAGTGAGAAGGGTTAAATTTATGTTCCATCACTAGCCTCCCCCCCAACCCCCCTCTTTTTTTTTTGGTTTCATCTTCTCAGTAAAACACATAACTTAAAATGAAATCAAATATTAAAAATGACAGACTATATAAGTGCTGTGAGTAACTTCAGGTCACGGAGGGAGGGAAATGCAGGCAAGTTGTCAGGCACTATCTGTCAGAGTGAATTAGAAACAATCAACAGAGACTGAAAGGGAAGGTGATTGTTATTAAGCAGCAGGGCTGTGAGCAAGCTACCCAGATGTGGTCATGCATATAAAGAACAGGAAACAGCAGTTTAATTCAGGAAGCACTGGCGAATAGGGCAGCACAAAGGATAAAAGTCCTTTGTCGCTAATAAGCTGGAAGTTACTTTGATAACAGCAGGGTTAGACTCTAGAATAAAACACATTTCTTTCACTACCATACACCATTAATATCACAGAAATGTGGTAGAAAGAAATGCACTGCACAAGTAAAGATTAGTTGCAGGGCCTCAACATCAACAGCAACACAATGTCTGAGCTCGTATTATCAATTAGGTAAACTCTTTTGACTACCTCTAAAGAACGAGGTTAATGACTTAAACAAAAAATGCCAAGGTTCCAAAAACATGATTTTGCAAAATAAAAATAATAAGGACACTATTA
The DNA here is from genome assembly GCF_040182565.1 of Anser cygnoides. Taxonomy (NCBI): domain Eukaryota; kingdom Metazoa; phylum Chordata; class Aves; order Anseriformes; family Anatidae; genus Anser; species Anser cygnoides. Next base: position 20,696,933 of record NC_089884.1, on the reverse strand, counting down.
TTTCGAAAGTGCTACAAATGAATGGTTTTGTGTTGTGTTTTTCCTTTTTAGCTCATGGGAAAGGTGAATAATTGGTAGCAGTCTAAATATAATGAAGTCCATTTATGCAGTGACTAAAAATAATTTTACAAGCAGACAAGCCTTGATTTCATAAAAAAAAAAAAATTACTTATGCAGGCATTCTGCAATTATTCCGCAGTACTTTCATGGCAAGAGTCTGACAGCAGTTGTGCAAACAATACGAAGATTACAGAAATAAAAACAAATACCATTACACACAAAAAATCCGAGTTACATGTTAGTGGGATTAAGCAAGTGTGTTGGTATGAACAAAATCTGAAGCCTGAAGGCCTGAAGCCTGAATCTAAAGGAAAACAACTCTTCTGCCCCAAAGCTGGCCTACAGACTTTAAAAACCAGAACGATTCTGTATTTCACTCCCTATTAAGAGAAGGTGCTGAGCAGACTGGAGAAAATTCTGGGAGTCCTCAAAGGCTCTGTGCAGCACTTCTAGATTGAGTTAAACAATAAAGAACGTACTGAAGTGGGACTTCACAGGCCACGTGCCAGCTCTCTGAACAAGACTGAATTTCATTCTGATATGAACTTCAACCTAAGAGTTCAGATAGAAATTAAATGGCGTATGGGGCATTATGAGGTCTGGAGATCAGTCCTAATACATGAAAGTGCAGGCTAAATACACATGCTGTTGCAAAAATAAGCTTCTCAGCCATATTTCTGTTTTTCTTTTCTTCTTCACACCCTCAGACTCTCCAGAGGTACACCTGATTTCTAAATTTATTTTTGTTTTTTTTTTGAAGTGGTCTTTTCCTGAAGAAGGATGATTACATATCAGGAGATGTTATTCATTTGATACTGGCCAGTTAGGGCTAATGTAAATCCCTGCTGTGCCTGAACTCATAAAGGTCTGATAGGACATGTAAAGATATCTACTAACTCACTTCACAAAGTATCTTTGGGCAAAGCTGAGATTCTTCCTTGGCTGTTCCAAATTTAGGTGGTAATCTGAGATCTGGGAAATCTTTCTGACTGGACAACAGTCAAAAAATTTTGAATTGCCAATTCAGGTCATACTCCTCTGCTTTGTAAAATTAGTAGTCCAGGTAGAAAAGGGATGCATCAGCTCCATTCCCAGGAGCCTTCTCCAGGTTTCCTCCTATAAGCCTCTTTACATGGAAGATATTCTCCCAGCAGATTCATGTGAGAAGTCATTTCTCTTCCCACCTGAGAAACTCCCTGTACCAAAGAATGACGAACTCCTACCGCTCCTCACAGGAGGAGAGAAACGGGACCAGTTCATTATAGGTTGCTCAGTTACATGACCCAAACCTGCCAAACCTAACGAAGCAGTCTACCAACTTCTAAATCCCACAACAAGCAGGTGATCTGCATATGTCCAGCATGTCTGATGCATTCCAGACATGTTGGGTTTACTATGCATACACAGCTCTATTTAGCATGTGCAATGAGGCTGACATAGCTGGGATGCAAAGCATTTGCTGCATACTTACACATCAGTCACACATGCACAGCCACTTTGAAAAGAGACGTATCAGACCTGCCAGTGTGGTGTATATCTGATGGACCTCACCTCCACATGAGCACCTGGGTAGATACAGGCTGTTTCTCAAAACAAAACAAAAGGCTACTTTCTGTGATAAGACTCTTAATTTTTCTATGCTAATGAGTATAGTACAAGAGGAAAAGCCTAATACTCTGAGACCATGCAAAGTTCTCGGAGTTATCCTGTTCAAAATCAGCTCAACAGTACATTGCAAGATATACTAATATCCTAAAACTATATTTAAAGTAAAATAAAATTATAATGTACTTCACAAACATTTCTGAAGAATACAAATCAGGCTCAGTCTAAACAAGCCACATATGACAGCTATGAATTTATAAATGATACCGCACATCAGTAAACTAAACACTTAAGCAGTAATTTAAAAGACAGAATATAATTCCAAATTTTAGAAATAAATCCAGTAGCTTCCATTATATTACACACTAACAGTATAAATATTTTAACATACTGTAAAATGTAGGTGTTCAATGACTCATGTTAGGTCTGTGTGCTGTGGACAACTGTCTTAACAATGTTTATACAGTCATAACTAAGTTCTTAATTTAACACCCCATTAAGACGAGGTGAAAGGATTCACACCTCTGCCAGTACCATTGTCTCAAGTCCACCTTCATCTGGGTGCAGATTCAACAAGACAGCATTCCCCCACTTTGCAATGCTGTCAGCTTGGAAGAGTGAACCACTTGTTTCTCTTTGCTCATGCACATACAACCAAAATGCAGGTGTACATGCCAGTGTATTTTTTTTGAACAGCACAACTCTCACTAACATGCAGTAAATACAGAATGATTTCAGTAACTGTATTTTCATTATCTAGAGGCATTTCTGAAGAGTGAAATTCAGCTTCTTACTATACATCTAAGTAAAGAAAGATATCCTAAGTTAAAGGCAAAACTTTTGTTGAAACTAAGACCAGGAAGTTCTAAATTTTACCAAGATAAAACATGTATGCATGTAAAATGAAATTTTACCCATGGGTAAATTAATACCTGTGGATTTCTAGTTGCCTCACTCTGCCACCAAACCTTTCCAGTTTGTAGGTAGAAGTGGGTATTTAAAATACCACAGAACAGCAACTTTGGAGACAAGCCAAAAGCTTCCACATGCCCTTGGGTTCTCAGTAATGAAGATGGTTCCATAAGATCCAGAACAACTTTTGCTCTCCCTGATATCAATGAGAGCTGTCAATATTCAGCACCTATCCTGACGGGGTCTTCAGGAAAGGCTCTTCTGCACTAAAGATAAATCCTACCCCATTTCTGACAACGGAATTCTTCTGACAGCGAAATAGCCATAATTTAGTTGCCTACAGCTGCTATGAAAGGCAGGAAATAAAAAGTTTCACAACCACTTTGTGAAGTGGAATCCCACTACACAAAGGCTTCTTGTGCATCAGTGTGTGCAGAGCCCAGAGGGTCCTCTGTCACAAGTATCTTCTAGTCCTACGTTCTGGGTAAAGCCCCCAAACTTCCTACACTCAAGAGATACAAGATATATCAAGAGATACACTCAGCAGCCAAGGGGAAAGAGGCCAAAGGTCCAGGAGAAGCGTTCTCCCGTCCCTGCTCCTGCAGCTCTCTGTTCAGAGGCTCTACAATCGAGCACGAGAATTTTTGACTTCCGCATAACGTGGGAAAGTTGTCTCCTGTACTAATTTTGCCTCTTCCAAATGCAGAAACCTCAGAGCATTAACAGGGCACAGGTGATGGATCTATTCAGAAGAATACTAGATTTTGCTTCTTTGCCTGGGTCTCAGAAAATCTACATTGTTGAGAAGCTTGTTACTGAATCAGGCACTTATTGTATGTACAGATTACATAAATAAGAAGGTCAATTTTGTTTCAAACCTATATGAATATGGTTCTGGGACTGAATTAACTACTGATTGAAAAGTTGCACATTTTCAGCTAGCTAATCATATTTTATTTCACTGCACACAGACAGCAGTGCAATGAAATTAGCTCTTTGTTTGTACATTTGGGAAAATGTTTTAACTTCAAGACTATGAAAAAAATAATCTATGTCCAGGTGACATTGCTAGGGTAAAAATAATCAGATGATAACAACTGAGCATAGCTCAACAGAAACTAATAGTTGATTTCTCCTGGTTTTTGACTATGGTTTCCCTTTCTGTAAAGCATCATCACCTTTCCTCCACTATAAATTTACAGTTTTAAGGCATAGCTTTATTTGTCATAGCATAAAAACAGTTCCAGGATCTAGTGTTGCATGTGCTTACCTAGGATAGAAATACAAATGCAAATGTTTTAGCAAGCTTTTCTCATATCAACTAACTGGCAAGAATACATACAGTAACAGTACTACTTACGTAAAGAAGACATGATATTTTACATAATTTCAAAATACATGTTATCTGGTCATATTTGCCTATGACATTTGAATCCTACCTATAAGATAACTGCTTTCGTATGTATACTGAAAATATCTGATTAATCCAGAACTGCTATTTCCTTAAGAAAGACAGTTATTAAAAGGTATCAAAGAAATATTTGTCTGTGGCAGGATGAGATACTTCTACAATCTCTTATTGTTCTATCATATCTAATCCTCAGAACTGGTGCCCATAATGATTCCCAACTGGTAGATGAACTACTTTGAACATCCCTGAAGCAGAATTACTACCCACTAATGTATCAGCTAAATGTTAGAAGACTCCTAACTCCCCCATCTGTGTTTTACCTCCCCAGAGGGTAAATACATTGAACAGTGATTCCCTTGCCTGGCACACACTTTCTAAACCTTACTGGCAACTGTTATGATTTCCAGTCCAAGCAGCTCTGCAGTCAAAATCACCAGTTTTATAT
>NC_089884.1:20657500-20682500 GCF_040182565.1 Anser cygnoides | reverse complement strand
ACAAAAAGAAACAAACATAAAATGCATCTTAAATCACACATATTTGGCATTCTTCCCTTAAGGAGCATTATCTGAGGGTGGAAAAAAAGACCCTTATCCCGCAACACCAGTGGTCTAACTACCCTCAGAAAAAAAGGGCATTTGTTTCATTCAGATACATTTTAGGTATTAGTTGGCATACACCATTGCATCTATGCTTTTACTATCTCTGCTGCAGGGAATAATCATTTCCACATGATTTTCAGGGATTCAACTGAAATAGAGATCTTATATTCATGTATTTGGGGGTCTTTCACCTTTCCAGGAAATATTAAGGTCAATTAAAGAATTAATCACACTGTATGTACGATCCATCTTACCTGCTGCAGCCAGAGCAGTGAAGTCTAGTAGTCTGTGCACATGTCTAGGGAGCAGGAACAGACATCAACACACTCTGTGGCCTGGGAGAGGTCCTTTAACCTCTTTGCCTGAGTTTCCCCATCTGCAAAACAAAGTGGAAAAGAGAGCTGAGTAAACACTATAAAACACTGCAATTTAAAGTAAAATTTTGAGTTAACAGCCTTAGGAACATGTAACTACTTTCTGTTTTTGTCCATCTGCAAAATTTGGAGCATATGTGCTGTACCAATATTAGCACATCTTCACAGTCAACATCTAGAATGAATACTTAAATATTCATTGACTTCAAATTTCAAATTGAAGTTTGAATTTGACATTCATTCTGTAGATGTAATAGCATCAACCATTAATCAGGGAATAGAAGTAAAACCACTCAATTTATATAATCTACATACAGTGGTCAAAATGTATACTTTTGGATATGTAATCTCAAATTTTAAAAGTATTAGCTGCTTAAGTAGATCATGTGGTACAGCCCCTCCCTCTTTTAACTGGCTGATATATGTAACTGAGCAACCAGACAAAAATTCTGAGATGTACGTTCAGCTGTAATGCTCACAATTTACATTGTGTATTGAATCAAGTAAATATGTAACTCATGCAATCAGGGAACAGAAGAAAGAACATGATTTAAGTAACCAGCTATGACTATAAATTTATAAATAATATAAACAAAAAGTAACAATAAAGATTTTGAAAATGTATTATTCACTGAAGAATTCTGTAACCACTGAATAAATGTTTTGCATGTTCTCAAGAAAAGAAAAACTTCATCGTATAACTAAAGGAGTTGCTATAAATTGTTTGTTCGTGTCTACCTACCCAGTGATTTTTTTCTTCCTTGAACCACCTCTATATAAATGGAAAATCGAATTATATAATATGAATTGTTAATAAATAAATAATATCTAACATCTAATTCAATATCTTTGTGGATTAGTAAATTATTAGGCAAGTTACAAAAGTACTAATGCAAATATTTATATCCAATTAAGAATATATATATATATATACATAAAGTTACCAAAACCTATAGAGATATTATTTTAACAGAACACTTCAACCCTGCTTATATCCTCTCAGCTGTGTCTTTCTAATCTTTTTTGCAGCCCATTTTCTCAAGTACATACATACCTTCACCCAGGTGAGGAGACTGATGAAAATGACAGCCACAGTTAGTAAGCACATTTCTTTCCTATGATTGCTTGAGTTGCCCACAACTTTTGCATTCACCAAACTGTGACCTGTTTTTCTCAACTTGGTGGTGTTTTTTCATTGGTGACTTGGTTTCTTTGGTGGTTTGTGTTTGGTTGGTTGGTTGGTTGGTTTTGTTGTTTGTGTATATGTGTCTGCTCAGTGTTTAGAAATCTTGATCTTTAGAGAAATTAGTTATGGTCAAGAATGAGAAAATGAAGAGGAAATATGAAGTTGATGCCTTGCACACCAAAAAGAAACCTTACATTCAAAGAAACCAACATTTCCAAACTGTGGAAATGCAGTTTCCAGGTAAATATGAAAAATCCCACATTATGTCTCTGGAAACCAGAAAACAGCTGACACTTAGCTAGCTTTCCCTGTCTCAGACAGAAACAGCGTGGATAAATCTGGCCAGCCCACTTCTCTTTCTGAAACCACTAATAAAGTTTGAGAGGGGTTATTTTTAAAGCAGCTCTTAGGGTGTTCCAACTCACTACTGTCAGCTTCAGATCTTAAATGTAATTTGATTTATAATTACATTTTAAAAACTAGCATTAAAATAACATTAAAGGGGTCATAATCTGAACTTTTTAATAGTTAGGCACGTAGCATAAATTTTGAAATGGGGTTCCAAAAGGATTCATCTGGAACATATTCTGACCAAAATTCCTTCCTTCAACCAAGCAAATTCTCTGCTGAAGTTGATTTGCCAAGAAGCCTGTGTGGAACCCTGTATCTCAGTGTTGTTTCAAATGTAAACAGATTGAAATACACCGTTGGATGTTTGTTAGTCAAAAGTCTTTTCTTGCATTATAGCCAGGCCCATGTTTGTAAACACTGATGGGTGAAAAAGTGCTAGAGAATCTGGGATTAGGCCCCTACTTTTAGAAGACGGGAATTGCGTTCCTTGCAATGTCTAGTTGGCTCCATCACTCCTGAACTCCAGAGCTTTTATTTTTTTAGCCTCTGTGATACAAATTGGTTTAGTGACATTGACTTACAGGAACTGCTCAAATAGGTCAAGTTCTTCATGTGTCAGCCAAAATCCACATATAGTGAACCCAGCACCTGTTAATACCTGGAGTTGGTGGGGCACTACCTGCCTTCCCAATTGTGCCAAATACGCACACCAGTGTTCAACGAATTTCACAATATTGTGCCTGTAGCTGTAAGCCTGGCAACTCCTGAACACAAGATGGATTCCAATGGGATATGGGCTTGCTGAAAAATGTGCTTTGTACTCTAAGTCTGACCTTCTGATAAGAAAACTTCCCAGCTAATCAGTTCCACACCGGTGCCCGACTACAACTTCAGAGGCAACAGACAGACAAGGAATTCAGTTTCTGAATGCTAGTGCTAAAGTAAATGATCTGGTTAAAAAAGAAAAACAAAAACTGTGCCTTAAAACCAAGTTTGAAATTTTATAGGCTTTTACTCCATAATTTGTATTTGAGCCTTCTGTTATTTTTAAACAAATCTAATTTCTTACAGCTGTGAAATTTACATTTTAAGAGTGTCTAGTGGCCATGTGCATTAATTACTTTATTGTAATATTTTAATGAGTTTGGGGTTCAACTCTGAAAGAATCCTGCTGAATCCTTCTTTCCCCATAGAATTACACTAGAATCTGATTCAATCACAACCTCACGCACCCAGATCCATACCCTGATGGACCTGCATAATATTTTCAGTTGTCTTATGAAGTCCCTGAATTCTGAAACTGGCTCCAAATGTTAGCACTTCTCAACAAACTAGTGCTACCCTGAGTTAGGAGTAGAGCTAGGCTTTGAGAAAGTTTGTATTCAGAGCTGGAGTTCATGGCTGAGCCCAATCTCAAGCAAAACAGGTTAAAAAAAAATGCAAAATTCAGGTGACAACTAAAATTTCAGCCAATGGTGTTCATCAGGACATTTATGAAATGATGCAAATACTCCCATCTTGTCATGTAGATATGACACTACCAAAGAGTACCTCTAAATTCAACAGGGAAAAATGGAAATTCGCTACTGGAAGATTTTCCCTTGTACAATATATGTTGTAACACTTTTCATCTATATACTTCTGCCATACCATTCTCTTTATCTATATTAGTAGTTTGTGTCATACTAATTTTTCTCTTCCTCCCTGTTGAGTATGCATAAATAGAGGTGAGCTAATGGGGTGGAGAGAATTTGGGAAATAAGTAAAATGAGAATGGTTCTCACTCTGGTTTTAACCAGGACTTGGTTTCTGTGCCTGCAGTTTGGCAGGTGTAACTACTCATCCTGGGGACTGAGCCAGAAACCTTCAGACCACTGAGGGTCTCTACAATTTGAGCTGATGAGGTAAACTTTCTGACAGCATCTAAACTCACTTTAATTCTTCATGAATATGTTGAAGATGGAAATAGGTTGAAGTACCAACAGAGATTAACACAGGAAAAGTGGGACTGGCAGGTCCAGTTGACTGCCAATCAGCAAGAGGTTCACCAGTTTTCAAGTGCAACCACACACACTGCACCCAGAGAGAAGTTTTTGGAAACCTGACCATTTATGTCCACAACTCTCACCTCACTTTGCTATGACAAATTCAGAATTGCAACTTCGACGAACTAGCCAGCTTTTTAAAAAGCATGTTTTTAAACCACTTACAATAAGAGCAACAGTTATTATTCAGTACATGCCTTTTATCAGATTGAAGATAAACTTTATTATAACTGGTGGAGATGGTATCAATGATTTGTGGTCTATAAGAATTCTGTAATGAGAAATGGTAATCTGTCTTGGGGCAAACAATATTGTTCTGTTTACTATGCAATTAACAATATTAAGTCAAGATTCTATAACTGATAGCTGAAAATAGGGGTGGGAGGAAAAAACTGGAAGCACTGGAAACTTTCATAGGACAATTATCTGAGGACTATAAATTATTCATGGTGTTTTAGCCTGACATTCTATTTCATACTCACAAAAATGTTCCTCACTGCTTCAGAGATGTTCACTGTAAAAGTATCTAGACTGTATGCAGTCTGGGGCAAAGCCAGAAGCTCTCCTTGTGGCAAATACCAAATGCAGAGGATGGTGTAGTAATTTCATTTTCAGAAGAGCACCAATAATATCACAAACAAAGTTCCTTGGAAAAGGTATGATAATGAACCTGCAAGAGTGACAAAACCAAAAGTGAGATCTGCTCTCTGACTCCTATCACATTTGGTGTAAAATAAAGACAGTAGTATCCCTGCTTTGCATTTCTTCACTCTTGTAGACCAAATGCCATACCTTTGTATGACCGAAATCCTGTACTTCTTGTTTACTCTTAAATCAGCCTTAAGCAACCACCATAGGGAGCTGTGAACACCACAGACATAGCAGAAATGGGCCTTAACTAACGGTCAGAGGAAATTGTATCAGGAGTCAAGGGGAGCACTTTCAACAGGCTGTTTAAGACAAGGGCTGACCTCTAATAGAGCTTCTCCATAAAAAAATACAATTTTTACTTTACATTATAAAGCGCAGAACTGCAAATATGACTGACCACAAAAATCTCACTTTCTTTTTCCAATCCATTCCTTAGTTGCACATGCAGTCCAGCCCTTTTGGCCTTGATTATGCACCGATCATAATTTTGAGGTTACCTCAACAGGAACCCAGGCAGAGCTACAGCACCACATTTTCTCAGTGAACAAGCAGTACCTATGAAGCATTAGGGACTATGAAGCATTAGGGACTTTCTTGCTAAATAAATAAATACATAAATAAAAAGATTGCATTCTTAAACTAGCCAATTCCATTTGTAGCTCTCTGGAAATGCAATGCTCTGCAGAGAGCTCCATTGCACCCAGCAGGCAAAAGCCACATTTAAGACAGCATGACGCACCAGCGCTCTGGCAACCAGGATGCTACAAGGAAGTGACTGCTGCTGGCAGCCTCAGAGCCCTCTCCTGCACCTCTCACCCTTAAGGATCGGTGCCTTAAATTCCCATATACCACTGAATAATAACGTCTGGCTGATCCAAAAGATTAGCAGCTTATTCCACCTTTGTTCTCTGCCTTCTTTTAAGATGAGCAATGAATGACACCACAGCAGGCATAACCCTCCAGCACAAAAGCTAACAAAATTGTAGGATGTTTTAAGGAGCGATGTAAAACTTAACAGAGAGTTTTAAAAGGGTATTCCTACACAGTATCTGTATGTAAAGCCCAATGCTATGTGGAAGGGCTCTCAAATTTTCTTTACTTTCCTGAAGAATGAAACACAAAATAAACATCAAATCACTCACACTAACGCAAGAGTGATCTCTAAAACTGATAAAAATTGAAACAGTTTTAATAAAATGTGCAGTAAATTTGGGGGTCTCCTTTGCACATAACACTGAATCAAGAGTTTCACAGCAATAAAACAAACAGAAACAGTAAAAATAAATGGGAGGAAAATGGTAAGTGTGTAAAACTTCATGTTCCTGTACATAATATGCCAGTGATTGGTGGAAGTTATGCAGAAATTAAAAAAAAACTTCTGTCTTGGGGAAAAACATCAATAATTAGTATTTATAAAGCTTAATTCCTTTTTCTCAGGAGGCTCTGGGTCTGGTCATTGTTCATTGCTATTGTTCAAAATTTACTCTCAGATTAAGAACTTCTCCCACACTAATAAACAGGTATAATAATTTTCTCTAGAGAGCAATTTTTTCTTTTAGTAATTAGCCTACTTAAATATTTTAATGGAACTACTGAGGTACAATAGCACAAATGGTTCTCTGACCATAATATAAAGAGAGATGAAACTCCTAAAAACTTTTGTATGAAGGAGGTCTAGGATTTACAAAACCTATCAAGCAGACAGCTCTAAAACTATTTTTAAAGGTCATAAATTAGGTACTCTCTTAAATGTAATTCAATCATCCACTGTTGTAGTAGCTTGATTCTATTAGTTGTCCTATGCATTTTACAAAACAGAACTCCATTAACATTATTCACTCATAGTTTCCCTCTATAAGTGGATATTCTGTTCAACAGGCTTTAAATAGATTTTTTTTCCTGAAATTGCTATTAAGCATACTTTTACTCAAAGGGCAAAGTAGGCATAGGATTATGCTTGTACTTCTTGCAAGGGATACATTTTCAGCAATCAGAACCACGTTCCTATGAAGTGAAAATACTCCATATAAGCCGATTGTTTCTATCCCTCCTAACCTTGCTCAGTAAGGACTCTATTCTGATTTTTTGAGTTACGCACAAGTTTTCCAATTTGGCTGAATAAAGGTATCTTATTGGGCAGCTTGACGAGCATTTTGTGTGTCTAGAGTTCTGACCTTGGCATGTTCAAGGTGGATCTCAATTATAAGACACTGCTCAAATCAGGATTTATTTTACTCTCTTCAGTTAAAGAATGCAATAGGCAACTCCCGCTTTTACATACCCTGCTTTAGTCAACCAGTGAAAATATAACCCTTGCTAAAGACACCACTACATATATATAGCCACAAGTTTTTCAGAGCAATTTACTTAGCTGTAGTTGTACTTCAGCTTCAGAGACAGCCATTATAGATCATTTGTCTCTGATTTCATGTTGATTTCACTGCAAATAAATGTGCCCTTACCTCTCACAACTTACATGTCTGTATCTCGAATACAATAAAATACACACAACTACATGCAGGGGAGCACAGTGCTGGGCCAAACCACATACCCCATAGGCAGTCTCAAAGGATCTTAGCACAATATTGAGCCACATGCCATGATATCCTGACAGCCAAACAGACCCTGACCCGTCGCAATGGTGTAGTTGTAACAGCACAATCTGTACATAAAAATGTGTACATCTAGAGAGCCAAATCCTCCTTCAGCTGGTTACCATATTCTATGTTCATTTCTTACTTCTTAAAACAGGACAGATGGCAGAAATCATACACTGTTGTTCTTTCATTGGCCTTGCCAACCCCAGATAATCAAGGTATGCAGATACCAGGATGCACACTTCTCTCAGAGGAAAAGGTTGAATTTCATCTGACCAGTCTGCTTCTGTTTGCACTTGAGGTTCTAATTTTCTTCTGGTCTTAGCCCATTTCTGTCTCGCTCTGGCACACACTGCCCTAGTAAATACATTTATTACCTCAGTAATTCCTCTGGGGGCTGTCTTACTTTCACTTTGTATCTGGACTCACATAAGCATCTCCCCATTTTACAAGGAAACATTTATTAGCCTCTGATAGGAGTTTCCTGTTGCATCATGTCTATTATTCTTCAAAAGCATCATAACAAGTTGCATGCTCCCACGTGGCTCTCACTCGTGGCATGCAAGCACACACGGGGGATGACCAGGCAGCCTGGGCTTTCTGCTCTCAGTTCAGTTTTTGAACTCTTTCAGCTGGCCGCACACAAAGCTGTATGGGACCCCAACAGTGCAGTACCATATAGAGGTATCAGTTGCACTATGGGCCATTTTGAGTGGCCTGGCAATTGCTAGGGTGCCCCTCTCATGCTCCTTATTCACACCATTGGGACTGGTGCAGGAAGGAACCCTGAAAACCTCCTTTACTCAAGGATTCCACAACTGTGATGTCAGTCTTACTACTTTGGGACTGTAATATCACAAAAACAAGGATTTCTGCTGTAATGGCTCCATTTCCCAGCTAATTATTTTACATAAGATCTGCTTGGTTTTTTTTCTGGCAGTTGGGGGTCATCACTGCCTATCAGTTTCTCCACTCTGCCAAACTCCTCCGTGTAGCAACTGTTCAGTAGAGCTGCTTCTGTCAGAATTTCCTCAGCCATCCATAGGGTTATGCAGGAAACGTCAGTCCTGGGATTCCCCCACAACCATAGCATAGCCAGATCTTCAGAGGAAGTTAAAAAATAAATATATGTGTAATTGCTAGGAAATAAAATTGCATTGATTTACCCCAGCTGAAGATCTGGACCCATCCTCGGGACAAAAAAAACATTTCAATGCACAGTCTATTTTACTAGAAACCATGCAAAGTCTCTCATTCACATCAGCCTACGTTTTTCCTTTTTTTTTTTTTTAAGAAAAAAACAAACTTCTATGTAACCAAACAACATTTGTATTCAGCTGCTCACTTATAAATAAAAAAACATTTTTACATGGGTAGATTGGAGTGGCCTGTTTTTTTTTTCAGTTCCCATTATTTTATATATTACACACATGTTCTGTCAGCGAAGCTCACTTTGTTATCTGAAACATCTGTGGTACCCTGCTGTGGAGAAGGCCAACGCTGCTGCTGCTGTTGCTGCCTGTCTTTATTAGCCACTGATTTGCTGATGTAGTCCTCCAACAGCGTGCAGCGCTCTGCTTCACCTCCGTAATGCCGGGGCTGCACAGCAGAAACAATGGGATTCTGTGAACTGACAAAGAGGCCCTGGTGGTTCACAATATGGCAGTTACCATCTACAGGAAGATATGAAACCAAGGTTTCCTACATGCGTTCATGCAAGCGCTGGCTTTTATATTTCTAAAGAAACGTGTGTGAATTTAGGTGTGGGCTGAAAGGATAGCACCCTCACGAGTAAGGTACATGCTCATCCAAAGGAAAGGACCTCCTCCTTGAGACTCCCACAAGGTCTGGCTCTTGAGGAGTCATTGTATTTCTTATTTTTTTGCCCAGGGAAAAGTAACCTGGATTGATCCCTCTTAGCCTTTTTTTCTGGTGCTTTTCACAGTCATAATCCTGAGGTAGTGCACAATCCCAAGAAACTCTCTGAGATCTGCTGTTACTGTATGGATTATTACCACTTAAATTATTTAAAAATTTGGACTTCACATGGAGCCATGACCAAATTTTAAAAGCTCAACTCAAGGATCAAAAATCTAAGTTTCTTAAATAACATTTTTACAGTTAAAATATCTGTGTGACCTGACAGGAAGTGCAGCTATTTATATGTATTTTACACACTTTCTGCAAACAACAGCACCTTGGTAAAATCAGCTTAACCATTTCCTCCCTTAAAAAAATCAAAACCATCTTATCTTTATATGGATGGTTTACGCAACAGATGAGCGAAATATATGCTCCACTTAAGAATCTGAGAAATACAATTGTTAAACCACAAAACTTAACAAGAACATTCAGGAGAAGATGCAAGGGCAGATCACAAAAACACTCACATGGACCAGGCTTCCAGCTGATGGCGTGCCTCTTACGGGTCTCATGTCTTAGGAAACTGCCTTCTAACACCAAGGTAACACAACAAGAAGTTACAGGCACTTCCCTCCCATTAAAATATATACGTATATTTATGACATGAAAACCTGAGCAGAGTTCCGAGGCCCGTAGGTTAACTCAAACCAGCTTTTTGTAGGTTTGACGGAACTTCCAAGGACTTGGGGCCTGATTCAGAGAACAATTATGGTATGGAAATGCCATGTGACTTTGGTCACAGATCTTTTTCATGTAAGTCGGTGTGCATGTGTGTCTAATTCAAGACTCAAAATTGAAGACTTATGTGGAGATAATTATAAATGAAAATAAAGCACAGCTTTTGAAAAACACCCCATTTTCTTTATGAAGTAATTGATCATCAAGCCCTAGTAGGAAAGTTTAAAAGTTACTGTATAATGAAGTGCTGGTAGCAAGCAGTTTGCTTTATCTTTCACGAGCAAGACCGTGATAACAAGACAAAAGAATCAAGCAAATAAAAGCTCTAAAAGCATCTCTTCCATCCTTGAAGTATCATGTAATTTCATATTTGCTTTATTTATATTACATAGCATTAATACTCCCAAAACATCTAAGTTCTGTGCAAACACAAGAAAGCTCTTTACACATTTAAAACCAGAACCTCACTTCTCATGCCCTGAAAAATCACTGAGATGTGATAGCAAAACAGTAGGAATGGAATACAGTAGAACAAGCTTCAGATCCGTTCTCTGGATAATTCTTCTTTTTCCTAAATTCAACAGGAAACCTATCATAGTCAGAGGTTGTCCCTCTGTTCCAAATACATCCTCAGAGAGAGAAGCGCAATAACATACTGCTTCTACTGCAGCCACTTACTAAAGACTGTCTTAGCAATGGTATTTCAAATCCTTGGGAGGCCAGGGAAGTCACAGATGCTTTCCACTACCAGACAAGTACGAAGTACCTGAACAACAGCAAGGATCTGATCTTAAAGTTACAAGATTGTTCTGATTTAGGAGGAAAGTGAAAGGAAGGAATAAAATTAATGTGTAAGCATAAACAAGCCCAAAACTTGGAAGATGAACTGAAAAAACAATTATCTTTATAAATTTTTGAAAACTGCAAACAGATTTATGCAGGACAAGCTTCCATCTGTCCAGATCCTTCTGCAGGACATATGCAGCAGATAGCTTCAAGTCAGCATAGTTCTTTATATGAAGTTTTTTATGAAGATATTTATGGTTTTTTAAAAAAGTGCAATGCTATGTTGGAATGGTAGTAATTTGTTCTACCCTTTGTGTATGTCACCGTCTATTGTTACTCTTTTTTTTTTCATCTGAATATTTAATCCATGCAAAAATTAGTCCCAGCAACTTTTTTTTTCTGAATAATGTTTGGCGGTCATTGCTTCACAACTGCAAACAATCCTCTACTGCTATTGAGTGCTACAGTCAGGCTTGTTTCATGCTGGAGGTTAGAATCTGATCCTAAGTCCATTAAATCATGGAGTATTTTTAAAGTTTAATCTAGAGAGGATTTGGGTTGTAAACAAAGAACACTATACATGGGGAAAAGAAACAACAGAAAACTATGAACTTATGACTCTAACTCAACCCTGAGTTCAAATTTTGTGTGTGATTTAGCAAGAAAATTCAGAGCTTTCAGCAGCGGCACACACACCCTGGCATGTGGGCAAAGCTAAACTGAGCATTGATGCTCACATCCAAAACACACATATGGATCCCATTTTCCTATAGGCGTGATTCTTCATGTGCAAAACATGTGTCTGACTGGTTTTCTTTAGCTTTTTAAGATGTGCTTCTTTTTCTTTGGTGGGGGCAGGGAGCAGAGAAGTAAATAAATAATTTAGGTGGTACTTGAATCATTAGCTATGAAGAAAATGGTCTGGGATGCAACACAAGGTAAAAAGCCAGTACTTCAACTGAAAGTATCAATTTCAGCAAACAACCAAACGCCAACAGTGAGAAACGTAGTCCACCATACAGCTTCTACAATGCGTTAATCTATCCCACTCTGTAATTGCTACATAGAAAAGGGAAAAAGGGCTCCAGATGCTAATAACTTGGAAGTGGTAATTAGAGGAGTCCACATTACTGCTGTGGGACTCCCATCTTCCCATGATTGCTGGAAAGAAAATTTTGTCCAGTGGGTCTCCTTCTCGCTTCCCAAACATGCGGAACTTCTGTGTTGTAAGCTCCCTCTCCTTCTTGCTGAGCACATCCACAAGAGCTCAAATGGGCCTGTAAAAGTTTTTACTTTCCCCAACACTGGCGGATGCCATGTTTCCCACAGAGTGCACAGGAAAACATGCACGAGGTTATAGGTGACCTAACAGGGAAGTACCACAAGGCCCAGCTTTTAGCCCTATAAGATAAACATTGCCTTCTGCAGTCCCACGCTGACTGGGACAGAACAAGAGAGCCTGCTCCCCTTGCTTGAAAGGATAACAAGTATCTTTAAAGGCTTGTAGGGCATTTATAATCCCTGGGACTACAGAGACAAAGCAAGTCTGGAAAGAGTCTCAGCACCACATGAGAAAGTAAAAGGAAAAATAATACACTTATCACAAAGAGGGAATGCATTTGTATTACTGTATTAAAATAACACAAGGCTACAACGACAGGCTATAAATTTTTCTTTTGGACTGAAACCAATATTTTCCATTTCAAGTAACAACAATGTAAGAAAGAGGCAGAATTAATAGAAATTATGCTCATAAATTGGTAGGGTGAAAGAAAACCTCAAATTTGGGTATCACTAGGGGAGAAAAAAGTTAACTGGCCCTTGGATTCATTTACACTGCTAACAAACTGACCAAAAAGTAAGCTTGTATTTTACCTATGATGTCCATCTTTATAGTTTTCAGATTCATGGCCCAGAATGCTACAGTAAATTCTTGGCAGTGAAAAGCAACTTATTTTCCCCCTGAAATTTATCATCACACATAACTCTAAACCTAATATATGACTCCAAATAATATTAGTACCAATAGTAACTATGTGGTTCTGTAGCAACGAGAATTAAGTTACAGAAATTCCTCATTTTACTTTTTCTGATTCAGTATGTCATTTCATTAAGCAGACACGAATTACAGAATATTAATAATTTGAAATCAGTGATGCACCTTAAGACATACACTTACAGACTAACAATATTTTTCCAAACCTTTCCATTGCTGTTATTTGCTATTGAAACATCAACTGCTCAATTAAAAAAAAAAAAAAAAAAAAAAAAAACAGGACTGAACAGCAAGAAGACCACTAGCCAGAGCCAACATACATTAGCAAAGCTAGGTCCAGAAGATGAAAAATCTCTCCTCCATTTTACAATTCTATGCTACATTTGTTTACTGCATGTAAATCCCCATGATTTTCTAACAGCTCCATCAAATCTTGAGAGAGAAGTCCTATAACTGATACTGAAATTGAAAAGTCATTTTTTCTTGCCGTGCAGAGTTCTAAAAGAGAAGGATTACAAATACTGTAAATAAAATAAAATCAGTGCAAAGTTATTTAGCACAGGTGTTCCTGTTATTGTGCTACATTTGGAAAGCCCACACATTCAGTGTACCTTCAATTCACACACCCAGCTGCGTGAGGTGGTGGTCTATTGTTAGTTTAGAGGTTTGCAATAAAAAGCATGAAGTAATATTGGCAAGCTCAGGAGCTTTTTTTTTTTTCTCCTTATGATGTCTCCCTGCATCTATTTATCTAGTTCTCCTTACATTATTTCTGCTTTTATATTCAGCATATTCAAAAGAGGGTCAGACTAGGTTTTAAAGATGTAATGCCATGCTCAAGCCTTTTGAAAACTAAGAGAAAATCTCAAAAGGTTCACCCATAACGGAACAAAGATATAAGGATAGCTTTGAACCTGAGGGGCTCTCTCGCTGCAAGCAAGTGCAATGCCAGCATGTCACAGGTGTACACCACATGAGCAAGAAAAAAATAAAATGCAATTGCAAAAGGGTGTGATGCTGACGGGTCCGAGTCCAGAATGCATTAATTCCAGGGTGAATGTGTGCATGTTAGATATTTATGTAGTTCCTACTAGTAGTTTGTACAGATATCTAAGCAGGTGAACGTCAACAGCTTTGAAACCATATGTTAAAGGCAGCCTGCAAGATGGTACGAGAAGGCTATCAGGCATTATGGGTCTGACAAGGGAGGGCAGATGCCTACTGATTATCACATTGCCCAGGTTAGTCAGGGCTCCTGGGTCCTGTGTCAGGTTCCTGCTGAGTTAGCTCTGTGACACTGGGGCAAGTGACTCCCTCCATTTCTTGCACAAGAGATACTAAACATGACTACAGTGTGATGATTTTCCTTCTTCCATCTCTTAATTTCAGCTTTTAGGAAAAAAGGTGGTTTTTTATTATTATTATTATAATTCCAAAGGTATGTATAAAACACCTACGTTGAATCAACTGCTTTTAAATGCTGTCCACTCTGTTGGAGGAACATGGAGTCAAAATGTCTCCTGTTTTTAGGATGAACTCTGAGAGTCGGGAATGGCTTGAAACTCAGATTGGGTCATCCCCTTTCCCTGCACAGCCTCCAAAGCATCAGACTGTACACCTTGTAGGTACACACAAGCATAGTTGAATCCAATGTATTTTCAGAAAAAAAATCAGCTGTAAGAATAACAATGCACTTCTAAAAAGTGACATTTTGTCTATAACGTTTACTTTCTCTACTAAATATCCTTAGCAAGGAACTGTGAGAATTCATTCATCTTTGAATGAATTTATAAAACATGCTGCGAGGTCTCTGGCTGAAATGTGTGGTTGTTGTTGTTGTTGTTGTTATGATTAACACAGAGCAGTAGAATCCAAAAACTGTCAGTTTACACACCACTTTAACCTAGACCACTGTTTCTGCTACCATACAAGACTTTGGGGAAATAAAAGGAAAATTGTTTACACATTAGATGCTGAGTTTCAAAAGAAGGGCTGATAGGAAAATTTTCCTTCAAATTAAAATTTTCAGTAAAAATGGAGAAAACAAATCTCTCAAATCTCCTCCACTTCAAATAGCTTAGCAACTACCTTGAACCCTGAATGGTTCAAGATACTCTCCACATAAAGGAATCAAAAAACATCTTTTGAGTCCTATAAGATCCTATTTCTAGAGGTGTAATTCCACCTTTGAAAATCTTGGTGCAACTAAGTGAATTCATCAAGAGCTGCAATTTCATTTTGTCCTCAATAGTTCATATACATATACAGTGCTGCAAAAATATGCCTTCCTCCCACTTTGAAATATTATGGCTTCACTGGAAAAGATTCAGTGAGGATCCAAATGTGTCTTGCAGTTTAACATTGCTCAAACTCTGCTGCCAAACATTACCAGTCCATAGTAAAAACTATGAATTTCACCAGCTACATTGAGACTGCTGCTAAGTGCCTCTGAAAGAAAAATAAGAAAATAAAAAAAAATCTAATCACACCTACAGAACTTCCCTTCCCATCCTCTTGTATGTCTACTTTTTATAACATCAAAACACATACTCTGTAGTAGCTCTTCAATTTATTCCCCCCCATACTTCCTGTCCCAAGACTTTGTTCATACCCTAATCCTTCACAACATAGTTAGCTTGCTCCAATTCCTAGAAACAAAACATTCACCCCCTTCTTTTGCCCCAACTTTCAAAAACCTCTCACAAGGCTCCTCTTGCAGTTCCCCACCCCACAGGGGTGGGGAAAGACACCCTTTAATTACTCTACACTTGGTAGAAGAGAGAGAATAATCAAGCCCATCTTTATTATTTTGCTTTATTTTAATGAAGCACAGTTGATAAAGAGGGTATGCATGGAAACTTGGTGGTTTACCAGAGAATTGCTACTTTTGTTTGTCCTTTGAGTGCCCTGCAGAACACCCCTACGCATTCACCAGGTCTAGCTCTGGCACATGTATGTCTAGCACATGTATGTCTAGCACTGCACTAGCACAGCTCCATGTAAAGGGCAAAACAATAAATGACATCACCATTATGTATTAAAAATGATTTGGGGGGGGGGTGGGGGGGGAGGGGATACTTTATTTGGGGGTGAAGAGGGGGTGTTTTGGATGGTGTCTATAAAATATGCCCAAACATTCTATTCAGGAATAGAACTCAGAGTTTAATTAAAATTGAGAAAAATCAGTCTCTCATACTTCTGTTTAAAAAATGAGAATTCATTTATTCAGTTTAATTCAAAGATTAAATATGATTAACATTTCTATAAGATGTCAAGCTTTTTTGAAATAAACTGCAGTGGCCATCAAAATATTGATAGTCATTGGTAAATTACTTCTGGTGTTTAATCAATATTATTTTTTTTATCATCCAATTTTTTCTTCAAGTCAGCTTCTAACACTAAACTACATTTCATCAAGGTTGGTAAAATGTTTAGAAAGGAACAGATGTCAGAATATGGGGATTGCCAATAACACTGATGGAAGCCAGTAATTTCTTTCCTGTCCAAAGGCAAAAGAATGAAGAATAATCTAGACTGTATACAATAATACAAGATTTACTACAACATTAATGGCTATAAAAAGTAAAAGTATACAAAAGCTATCTCCATTTTTTCAACCCATCACTAAGGGCAATGTTTTTCAATTTGAGATGATTTTTACTGGAAAATGAAAGGTCTATGTATTCTTAAACCTTTAAATATCCATAAAATACAGATGAAGAAACAGGCTAGCATTAGTTGCTTCCAAATATACTTGTATATTAGTCTATTGTGTAAGTTAATAATTTTGCCAAATCTCAAAAAATGTGGATGCAATTTTTCCTTTAAGAAAGCTGCTCAGCTTGTTATTTACAGATTGTAACATTTACATAAGAGTTTGGTTTAACAAGAGATATAAATATAGATAAAACCCTTAGGACTTCATTCTTTAAACTGCCCTCTAAAAATCTGCCCTACAATTTGCACACTGAATTTTGTGCAGACTATTCTTGGAAGCCTTTTGTGAATTAGGGAGAACTGACTCGAAACAGGGGCTGGTTAATCACAATTTTGCAAATTGTACGTAGCAATCATCCTCACATTGTGAAATTCAGATCTATAAAATGCTGATGTTTTAAAGCTGAAAAATAAATTAGCTAAGTAGGACTACTTTGCTAACAAAAAAAAAAAAAAAAGTGTATAAGACCCCTTGCAAAGAAATCCTTAAAATAAAAATAATTAAAATAACAGAAGTGGCAAAGTGGCATTGTGACTAAGTAAAGGGCATCTCCCATTCTCAACTTCAAGCCCACCCTGAAGAAAATTCTACCACCTGACGGTTCCAAACTGCCCCTAGGCTCGTATCAACACTCACCTGAACAAATCAGGCAAATTCTTTTAGCGCTAGGAATAACTCTGTGGAAGGCTTACTGTTTTAGAATGGTTCTTTACATTTCTCTACAATCTGGAAAAAACACTCCAGTGGAGGAAAGACTGGTAAAACTTCACTCTTTCATGCACCTATCACTGAAAGTCATCTGTGCACATAATCAAAGCTGCTTTGATTATATATCAGGACCATCACTTGAGTAGCAAATGTAGCAATATGGATATATGGATATAATATTTTACGGTGCAAGTTGAATTCAAACACTTGAGAATAATAGCTGACAACCAAATAATTTGAGGGAGAAGGAGCAGACTACATGGGAAAGATGATGCCTCAAAGACGACATTTTTTGCTCTGCTTTCAAGCTGCAGTTAATATAACTTCATCAGCATTTAGAACAAAGCTGACTCAAGAATCTTCCTTTCTACACAGGTTTTGCAATTTCTAACATTTAGTATAAATGAAGGTCTCTTTCTATTTATTTTCCCTTATCTGTTGCAGAAAGACCTTGCAGAACTGTCTGTTTTGAGTGTACAAGGATATGCTGAAATTCATGCAAAATATTTTCTGTTATCAATGTAATTATAATGACAATAACTTTCCATTGGGGTTCAACAGTGACACAGTGTGCATTCATTGCCCTGCTGCCATTCCAAGCCCCCTCACTATGGACACAAGTTACAAACAGTGGAAACTCTGTTTTCATGATGTTGATCTTCCCAAAGGTCAGGTTTCTTACCTCAAACATTCCAACAGTTGCTTAGACTGCACTTCAGGAATTTTGTGTAACATTGCTTCTAGAAAGCAAATATTTATGTTAGTAAATACCATAAAAGTATTAATGTTATACAGGTATTCTCATTACTTAACTGCTTAATACGAGAAAGAGAACTTTAAACTAAATGGAAGGAAATGTGTTGTATTTGCGTATTAAACTTTATTGTTACTTTAGCATGTTAAGGGCTGTATCAAAGACTAAGTCCAGCCATTAACTCTTTTAATGGGGATTAATGTTTTCAGAATTAGTATGAACTCACAATTCATGCCTTTGCTATAGAGGGCAAGCAGAGGCAGAAAGCCCTACAAGGAACAGAACAAATCTGTATTACCAGGAATTCATAAAAGTAGTGGTCAGGAAAAAAGACGACCCACAGTGCCTTAGAGAAGGGTGAAGTAAGGGTATTCCCTTTGAATGGGACAGGCTCACATTCAGGTCTTGCTCTGAGCAAGGTAGACCAGGGATTTAGCTTCTGACATCATAAATGAGTGTCCTGAGCACAGACTGTCATTCTGGTCCAGCACATTCACTCACACAGTCCTATTGGAACTCAGTATTCTCTTTTTTTTTTTTTTTTGACCTTTTTCTTTTTTAATTGGAGCAAGCATTAACCTACAGCTTCATCAGCACAAGTGAATGCCAAAACAGTTCTAGAACATGTCTCAGAATATATATCATTTATTCAGATAGAACAGCTTGAACAATCTTGGCCAATCGCTGTATGAAGCAGAACTTTTTAATGTCTGAAAATTTTGCATAATAAAAAGGAAACTCTCCTTTTGGTTCTATCACATCACTCAGATTGGAACTCAGATTTGTAGAGGTAGAGATTAGCATCTTCCTTCATCACCTCTGCTTCTAAACACCTTGGAAGTCAAGACTAGGTCATGAAAAGCTTCTTTATATATATATATATATATATACATATATTATTATTAATAATAATTCAAAAATACTATCCTTGTTAAAACTGTGAGAGGATCTTTCCTGGTATGCGGGAATATGAGAGACTTAAAGCAGAGAAAGCCTACAACTGGAAAGGAGTCTTCCAGGAACAAGATCTAGACTACACAACGTTCCCAGTAATACTTTGGAAGATTCTTGTTTGCTGTTCTAAGACAACGTGCCAGTGAGGCCAGATGTACTAATTCCGATTTTCAAATATACATTTCAATGAGTTTTGAGTTTGAAAACAGAACAGTAAATGACCCATTCATCATACACAATATCTTAAATATCACCTTAGCCACTTCACCCCACTGAGAAATATTGGCAGCACTGAACTTGGGTGACATTGGCAGTAGGGTGATAGTTGGACCAGATGATTTCAAAGGTCTTTTCCAACCTTAACGATTCCATGCTTCTATGCAAATACTGTACATTTCAGAGGTAAAAAGCACGACTACTTTTTTTTTTTTAATGAATGTAATGTAATGAGGCCAAAAAGTAATTTACTTCATCAGTTTGTTGAATCCAATTGTGTCAGTAATTAAGCAAATGCTTTCCATTTATGTCTTTGTTACTTTCCTGAGTATTTCTACTGAAGGATTTTATTATTCCTACACCTACATTTATTCATGACCTCAGAGCATCCTTTTATTTTTCTTGAATTTGTTATTGTGTTTTAGGCAAAGATGTTTCAGAAACAGAAAATTAGCAGGGCTTTCAAGTTCATAGCACTTAAAATGGTTATATACGCAAAGAACCCCAAAAAGACCCTAGCACTTGGGATTCACAGGAGCAATGCATTGGGATTTGCATTATTTCTCAGTAATGCCTCCAGAATAGCAGTAGCCAGTGCAGGTAGGCCACAGTACATATACTGAAAGTACAGCTGCTCTCCAGTGACTGATTCTGTATGGTGACCCAGACATTAGGATGCTTACTGTCTGAATATGACTCCTTCACTTCAAGTAAGCTGTACAAAACTAAAACAGCTCATGATATGTCAGCCTTTTGATGGATACATCAAGTACTGTCTCATTTTGTTACTGCTTGAGAAGATTTGACCTTGGGGCTCTAACAAATCACACAAACTGCCTGGACAGCACAAGCCAATACTATTGCACACAAGCCAGGAGGCTCTCAGGGCAGCAAGAGGTATCTACTTGAGAAAACTGCAGGCAGCTGACTTAGGAGCAGAGTGGAATGCTGCTTTAACGTTCTCCATTGTTATTATTATTACTTTAAAGGAGTATTTTGGAATTGCTGCAGTTGTCTGCTCAAGGTTGATCACAGGTTCTCAACAGCAAAACCTGAAAATGCTGGACTCTTGCCAGATGCTGCTGCCCATGCTCCAGACAGTGGCAGAACTTCACGATGCTGCTGCTGCAGAAGGTGAAGGGATAGAGAACCCGTCTCAGTGAGCCAGAGGCTCAGAGATACTGCTAACTAAAAACAAAATCCTCAAACCCTTAGAAAAATCTACATATCAGAGGCTGGGTATGTTAAAACATCCTAGAGTTTTTCATTTAGGCTCATCTGCAATTTGAACTAATATTAATTACTGTATCTAGTGTATACTCAGCAACAAGCTGGTATAGATTGCAGGCATCATTAGGTTGTTTCAAATAACACTGATCTGATTGTGCTCTCTTTACTATCTAAACACAACTTTAGTCCATGAATGGCTCTACCAAAGAGAGTTTGACCATTTCTTCTCAAGAGAGAAGAGCGTGAAGAGGACCATGAGAGAGGGAGCAGGGAGAGTCTGGCTCTCAGGCCCGCCCAGCACAACAGTATTGGTGCAAATGAAACCACCCTCAACCCAGGCTTTTCAGTGAATTGTACCCTGCTGTGGGGCTGCTGCAGCAGGTCTCCACTTCATCTGCACCTCTCCTAGGCCTCCGCATGCTCTTCTCTAAGCCACTTCTCATGAAACTGCGTTCATCAACTCAGAGGGAGCTACAGGTCCTGGTACAGTCTTGTGAAAATTTGCAGTTGTCATGAGTTTCCATTTATTCTCATCTACAGCTAGATTATGATCCTCTGGGACTACTGTAGGTAGAGGCAAGAAAGGGCAAAAGTGTCGAAAACCGGTCTCTTTGGAGACATTCATAAATAGTTCTTCAACTATATCCACAAGGGTGAGAGATCCTGCCCTTATAATTATAAAACACTAAGAAAACCTGGAGGGACTAAGCTATAGCAAGCCATGCATAATGGAAGTGAACCTTAATGCAGGTTGATATGACAACACCTTCTTCACAAAATAAAATAAAATAAAATAAAGATTACCATACAAGATAATGAGTTTTCAAATAATATACAGAGAAGTGCAATAAAACTAACCAAATCTGTGGTGGTGTTTGTTTTTCACTAGACTTTTCATGGCCCAGTACACTGTACAATTCTTTCAGCAAATTGCATTCGTATGTTTGAAGCTTTCTACTACCTTGGCTGAACACGTGGAGCTGTTCTACACCAGTTGCAGATGTGTAGGCTAACTTGGGTAATTCCGAACTCATTTGGGGGTAATTTCACCTGTTTACCAATATTTTTGGAAATTTAATTTATAATCTCTGTGACTAGAAATAAACAACTATAAATGTGTATTGCATATGAAAATTTGAGTAGACACTATTTACTTAGTTCCCTTTGAGGGGAATGGGAAAGACACACAGTACTTTCATTACCTGTCCCTAAGTGCTTTTTGTCAAATTTTGATTCTACCACCATTCTTCAGTGACAAACATTAGGTATGACATTTTTTGACACAATGTCAATAGTGACATCAGTAATATTTGACACAAGGCACATCGGGGTTATTTGATGCAGACAATTGGATAGCTCAAGGGACTGGAGAGCCAATGCATAAAGAGTTTTACTTCCAAGTCACCAGTGGATATCTAGCCCAGTGTTTTATAACTGCTACCAACTGATGGCTCCTCAGAGCTTATACAGAAAGAGTTTGCATGTATTGAGCAGATGTCTAGAAAACAAAAGTCAACACAATAAATTACATTAATCTGTGTCCTATGCTGAAACACCATGGACTGAATAGCCAGCAAAGCTATTCTTCTACTGCTATCTGTAATTCCTTTTAAAAACGGTTGAATCCCAAAGGAGATATGGGAGGATCAAATGAGTCAGAGAGCACTACAGCTCTAGTCTCCTTCTGAATAAGATTTCTGTCTCAACAGCTTTCAGTCCCATGGATTTCATTAACAGTTAAATACACTTATGGGAAAATACAAATGTGAAATGTTACTTTCAATGATGTGTTTTCCAAATATTTCACAATTGCTTAATATACAGGACTCACAAATACTGAATAGAAACAAAATGAATTCCATATATGATCACTCTAGAATTTCCTGGAGTGCCACAGTCCTGATTAAACAAAGCACTTCTACCAACATCCAATAAAGCACTTATCTAGGAGCTGAGTCTTGCAATATCTATTAGGCACCTGGATGAGCTCCTGAATCCTGCAATAGGCACCACCATTATGCAAAAACCTGGAAGTTCTGGATATGAACAGGAAGAGGTGTTAGTTCTGGATATGTAAGAACATACCTGGACCTACATGGACAGTCACCTGAATAAGGTGCCTAGACACTTTGAGAATTTTATATTACTAAGCATCACATGTAAAGATTTAAGAATCTAAATTCCATCACTTAGTGTATGGGTCCTGTCTAGAGCAGATATTTAACATTTGTGTCTTGTTTTAGGGTTATGCTCATGTCCAAACACCACCAGCACCTGCAACTTCACATGAGCAGGACTTCTTCATTAAATTAGATCTATTTTATTTTTAAGTTCAGAGCTAAGTTTCTTATTTATAGATACTTAAAAAAAAAAAAGCAAATGTCAAAAAATAGGGTTAATGTACTCGCAAAGTGTACTCTTTTTTTCTACTTTTCACTTTATCTTGTTTTTGAAAAGAAGAGCCACTTTAGCCAGTTTGTCACAGGCAGTCATCAATATGACTACATGTTAGATTTGAGGGCTATGTTCAATCAGTAGCTACAACCAACAGGTTACCTTCAGATTCTTCTGTGTGTACATATATATTTATTTATTTTTAAAATAGACTATTCCAACTCCCAGACTCCTTCATTGTTCTGCAAATTGTGGTTTCCATAAAGAAAAAAAAAAAGCCATCCGAGCTGGGAATCAAAATACATTAAATATGCTCACTGTCTCTTAAGAAATTATCCCACATTGTTATATATCATAGAAAAAAGGCAAAGCACAATTTGTTAATCATGTGTTTGGATATCCTGTCATATTGCAACTTCTCAAACAAGTTACATGAATAAAAATGCAAGAACAATATGTATTTCACTGCAACAAAAAGCAGTTCTGGAGCAAACTGATGGGCTGGACCATGAAGGAAGCTAGCAGTGCACCACTTCCACAAAATAAACTTCCACAAGACTTCACAGAAACCAATGCCACAGTACATTTCCACCTCTCAAAGTCAAAATGGATATCAACCATTCCACACATGCATGTAAACAACTGGAATTTTCCCAACCTGACGTCAACAAAGCTAGAGCAAGTAGTCCACTGCTGATCCACAATTCTCACCACTCTCAAAATTCAAAAATTCCCCTCTAGAAAGCACAAAGATGCTAACCAGTGATAACTGCCTCTTCCCACCATATTATTTAACACATCAGGTATGTGATCAAGCCTCATTTTGCCAAAAGGTTCACATCACAAGGTATATCACATGCTTCTTGGTCCAAGATTTTTGGGCAGCATTGTTCTAGGCACATATAAACACTCTCATGAGTGGGTTGAATTTATGATATAATTCCAGCATGAACAGCCACTACATTTCTGTTCGGATGCCTTTACCCAAATAAAAACACCCATCTCTCCATTGCTGGACAACCCACTTTTATTAGTAGACATCTGTGTCATTTCCACAGCCCTAAGCTAATGTAATCTCTCCCTTCCATTGTGAGTGCAGTTAAAGTCTCATTTCTGTGTGGGAAAATTCAAGGAGATCAATATCATTTTATGCCTCAACCATTCACTTCTTCAGAGATTTAATAGTATGTAGGGAACACGAAAAGAGAGCTCACTGATTGCCACAACCTAATAGTAAAATCATATAACTTGTTCAGTGAAGAAATTATCTGTAGAATCAACTGAGACTGCGCATTCTCCAAAGCTTTGTCATGCAGGTTTTAAGGTCAGAATGTACAGCTTTGTAAATCATGGCCTTGCAAATCACAGCTTTATAAATCCCATGACAGACTACCATGGATGGGCTGGAATCCAACCCCAGCATGCACTTTCAAGCTTTGTAAAAAGCTAAATCTTAGCCCAAATTTCATTAAATCCTCCCTCTGTTAACAGGCTAAACACAAACCCTACAGCGAAAGTCCCCTGAACTTTAGTTAGGAAGTTTTCAAAATCCAGATTTTCAAAATCTCAGCCTGTCTGCAACTTTTTTTTTTTTTTTGTTCAGACTTTTCTCTCACTAACATTCCTCTTCTGAACAACATAATTTCTGTGGCCTGTGCAAGTGGCACAAGTGCACAGTAAGTCCACATACTAAAAAGGCAGGTGTTGCTGACACAATAAACCATAATAGCTTCTTCAAAACTGTTAAAGAATTTTTAATTCATAGATCACTTGCCCAATAGCCTGCAATGGCTCCTCTGGAGCCGTTATGATCTATCAGGTCACTGTAGTGCCATACGTGCACATTAAGTAGGCATGCAAAAATCATTAAGAAATTGGTGATGACAAAAATTACTCTGCAGGCTTGATAAAGATCATTTTTCTTTTTCACTGAAACATTATAACATTCATTCAGATGGTAGAAAATTTTATCTGGTAGACCCCCCAGACAAGAAAGCTCACTCTACACAGCTCTACAGCTGTTTAAGGTCATTCTTATCAGTTCAGCTTACAATGAACAGAGTTTCTCCCCTCAAATAGTCCAGTAGAAAGTCATTAGCAAATACTTCAACTAATGTGCTATTCAAAGTATGGCTCTGTTTCCTACATTACCGTTATTTATTCTGGTATTTTAGCTAACATTTAAACAAACACCGCACAAAAATTTAATTTGAACCCTGAATGATATTTTAAAAGCTGAGATATAGCCCCTTGAATAAATGCAAAAAGCGTTTACAGAAAACCTTAATTATGGCTTACAGACATAGTGTGGAGGTGCTGCAGCATGCTTGGGGA
>NC_089884.1:20555000-20655000 GCF_040182565.1 Anser cygnoides | reverse complement strand
GAAGGCTCACTACATGGTACAGAAAATTAGGAGAGTACATTGTGTATGAAGATTTGAACTGTTCAGAAAAAAATATTTTAAATATTTCAATCAAGATGATTTTAATCATAAATTGAGCGGTTGTCAACAATCCTTAAAAAAAATAATAGTTGTTCTCACAGAGAGAAAAAAGGTAGTGTGATTACCAGGGTGAAAAACTGTATTGCTCGCACTGTTTGTGCAATACATTTGTTCATCTCATACAGTACCGATCATAAAAAAGACAACTATCATAAAAAAAAGTCAGGACTACTGTAATTGGTAACTAAATTGATATTCTTAGCAGTGGTGCCAAGCCTGAAAGGTCAGCCCCTTGAAATAACATATTTGGCTAATTTGGAAAAGTTTGCATTGACAATGTCTGTCAATAAAGAAGAAATTTGATCCATAAGGCTCAGAAATCCAGCAGTTCTCAACACATTTATTATGTTATACTTGAAAGACGTACATGAACAGAATAGTACAAAAATGAACAAATTACTTAGAACTCCTTTTCATTTACTTTCCTGGAGTTTTTCTGCCAGAAGTTTTACACAAATAAAAACACTGACAACTGCTAAAGTTGACTTAAATATGGGTCTTCATTTACTGAGGGGTATTAGTTTGCAATTTAAAAAAAAAAAAAAAGATGTAAATAAAGCTGCAGTGTTTCAGACGGGATTGCTAAATTATTGAAAGCACACTAGAATAGGGTTAGGAAAACGCAAATCAGTGTTGTAGGACTGTTTGACTCCTTAGTAAACAGAAGCCAAACTGTGTCAGTTCTCAAATAAGAGAAAAGACTTGCTAAAAGCTTCAAGATGTTGGGAAGAATGTGCCCTACAATGCCAATTTACTGCAATAAACCTAGCTCAGTAACTAGACTGTGGGCTTCTTTGTGTCTCATATTCTGAATGCAGAAAAAAAAAAAGAAACAAGACCTCTGTGCCTCCTGCTACCGGGGAAAGAGCCTGAAGAGGACTGAAAACTGACAGCTCCTAAAAATAATAAAGCAAATAAAGCAACAAGTAGAGGCAGAAACAGTGATTCTCAGGAAGGACTGAAATGAAAGAGTCAGAGCTGCTAAACTCATTATCATAGGTAGATCTGTTAAAAATTAAACTTTCGGGTTGAAACCAAATTTTCTGCTGAAACTGGCCAAAAATTGACATTGCAATATGGCAATGTTTACCATGGAGAAGTCAAAACACTTAAATTCTGTCATTTGTATTTTTATATGCTGTATTACAATATAGTGTAACAATCTAAAAACATGAAATGTAAACTAGGCATTTCAACTCCATCAAAACATTTGCATAGCTTCCCATGAAAAAAAAAATAATATATATAATATATGCTGGTAGTCATGTCTTTCAAATTAAAAGCTTTCACCATACAAACCATTTTTAATCTTTTTTTTTTTTTTAATGAGTTTGTGTGTAATGATCTGTCCCCACAAAAGGAAAGAAAAATTCTGAGGAATAAAAATCAAGCAGAGTAGATGATTCGATGTTTAAACTGACAAGAAAAAATGAGCAGCTCTGAACAAGACTGGTCTATATAACTGCTACTGCCTGCTACTCCCTAGAACAACTAACACACATTGAGTTCCCCTTGTGCTTTGGGGTTTTGCTAACTAAGAAATGTCTCCTGGTCCTCGTTCTCAGGACAAGGATGAAAGCCCTGCCACTCCCCATGGGACCTGACATGGGTTGGCCTCACTCATGTTTTAACACTCCCCAAATAACTCACCCTGTGCAGCTACTTGGACAACTTTTGCTTCATATGACCAGGATTGTCACAGTTCTGGCCCCCTGTTTAGTCAGGGGAGAGATGCAGGCTCCAACTGTGAGAATTTTCAACACCTTAAGTTAGACAAAACACCCAAACCCTAATGCATAAATTGTGGTCTCCCTGACCCACCCGCACATCCCTTTCTCTGTCTTCTCTCTGCACCCTTCCAGGAAAATTTCAGTTTTTAGCTGAAAACCAGAAAGTTGTGTTAGGGTTGTTTTTTGTTTAAAAGATACAAATTGTCTTGAAGTACTTCTAGGGTAAATCTGTGGGAAAAAAGGACTCGTTTGGCAAAAGCATGTCCAGCTTGCAATCTTTTTTTAAAAAAAAAAACTGTTAAGTCTTACATTTTTCCATTGGTACTTTCCCTTTTCAAAATGTCTTCAATTGAATATCAGATATATAAAAAACAGATCATTATGAACTTATGCAATGGACATGAGTTAAAGAAGAAATCCATTCAGTGAAAAAAGAGAGATTATAATATGCATTTTATACACATTTGTTCTCAAGGGGTGTTTCACTAGGATATTTCAATTATTTCAATAAACACCAAAAAATTATGTCCCCCTTATAAGGAGTGAGACTTTCTCAAAGTTTTTGTTTAAGGTCATGTTTGAGTATTAATATTTAAGCCAACATAAGACTGGAAGCAGTACAGCAGTTGCAGGAAATGCGTATAATTTTTTAAAAAATTTATTTCAAAGCTACAGTGCTGTAGATTTCCTATTATTAGTAGTATAAAAAATTAGTACAGAAAAAGAAATTTCACTCCTACTTTCATATTTCTTTAGATCTTAACGTGACATTAATGAGGAAATACACACTAGGATGATGATCACACTGTAGGATAAAATGGCTCATACACTGTGTTGATAAGTTAAGATGAAAGAAATCCAGAACAAAGACACAACACTATTGTGGAGATGTGTTTAGATTCAAAAATATTTGTATCAGTCAAAGATAGAAACACCCAAGACAAAAAACAACTGATAAATAAAAACATCCACTTTTTCCACTTGACTGTATAATAAATACACTTTATTTATTAAAGCATTACTCCATTACTATGCCGAGCTGCCACATGCAATACATAAACACATTATATACATATTTTCCATCTGATCTCTGATGCATTTGTAGCTTCTATTGAATATCAATGCCATTCCCAAGCATTTGAGGACAGAATTTAACTTAAGGGAGACAAAGAAGATGCTCAAGTAGAAACAGTACTGACACTGAAATCCTGACACCCAATGATGCAAGACTGTAGTTGACATGCTTTTGAGTAAAATCTGAGATGATTCTTCCTGAATCTCAGAATAAAGCATTACAATTTGCACTGGGCAGTCTACTGGACTATGCTAGAGAACTTCATAGGAAACATGGCTGCAAAATCCAGAAAGATTTCTTGAAGGGCACGAGGAGCATGTAATATGATTGCAACACCCCCATAAAACCACTCCTATCCTAACTATGAAAATTAGCCAGATGACATTTCTTCAGTTATAGTCTTTTGGGGGCCTTCCTTTTCAATAGCAATCATGCACCACAGATTCTCCTCTCCATTTTCTTTTCCGTCATATGAAGAGGTGTTTTCATTTTTATTTATTTTCTCTTCTCATGCTGACTGACTAGTTTACTTTATACATCATGACACTCTATTCCATCACAATACGGCACTGCTTCCTCATAGTGAGCCTGATCATTAGATGAATCACTCTGAAGTGTTAATATTACTACCCAAAAGAGATGAACCATGAGCATCACAGACGGATGAGAAGGGATTAGAGAAGTCTACAGGATTGGTAACAATTTACAAATATGTCAGACACAGTGGCACATCATCTTGATTGACAAGAACTACTATTTGCAAATGGTACTTCCATAAACATCTCCAGTACTCTCACCAATCAAGAATCTAAAATAAGCATTTTTAAGATGGATATATATATATACATATATATTATTATTATTAGTTTTAATGGCATCAACCTAGTGCCATGTACAGGTCAACAGAAAAGCCACTTTCGAGCAATGAAAAGCTGAAGCAAATACAAAAGGTGCTCTGAAAAGATGCTGCAGCAGCCAGTCACTTATCATTATGAGGGAAGAGGAGGTTATTGTCCAAAAGAAAACTTTCAAACAAGTATGATGTATTATATTTTAGGAATAAATACTGAACTTGACCAGACAGTTCATACCAAATGCTACTTTTTTATTATTATTATGTTTAATACAATGTCTTTAAACACAAGTAATTTCAGCTAGAAACTATAACTATTTAAAAGTTCTGCCTAGCAGCTCCATCATGAGTCAGGTACTGTATGTAAAGGTGTGCTGAGGGAAAAATAAAAAAGAAAATAAAAAAGAAAAGCACATACTTGGGATACTTTGTCTTACTGAAGGGGAAACGTCATTTACCCAAGAGTAAATAATGGTGATATATGTATATATATATATATATGTATATATATATATATCGATCTTACTTATTTTGCTTCTCTTCCCCACTTAATTGGAGTTTGCAAAAACAATTGTCTAATAATATTATTTTGTGATTTTACACCTACTCATGTTGATGCTATGGAAGGACACAAGCAGTTATTCTTGGTCATGTATTTGCAAAACCCTGGATTGAGAATGATTTGAAGAATTGCTTGTTTGAACTTTTTCCACTAAAGATAGGTCCACAAGGTACTACATTGAAATAGGCAGGCTAACCTAAATTAGGATGAATTAGCCCAAACAGAACACCAGATTAACACAGCTATATTCCTTTCAGGTATAAAGCTTTACATCAAGTAAACCAGGTATTTTTTTTCCTAATATACTCCGTTAAACATTTACAAGTTTTTACAAGATGCACATCTCTGCTGTCCTATCCTGAACTCAGCCCAGGGTCCAGCCAGGGCAGGAGATACACACCGAGCCCAAGCACAACATTCTGAGGTGAGTTTTGAACATGAGAAGTAAATTTAGGTGGGTGAATCAGAAGTAATTTTAGGTGGGTGAATCATATCATGAAAATAGGAGTCTGTTTATTTGTTGGTTTTTGAAAGCTATATAATTCTTACCCAGCCTCTAATTAAATATTCACTAGAAATACATGGGAAATTTGCACATACTTCATACTAACTATTCTTTTTGTTCTGGAAACAAAATTAGTATTTACTCAGTTAAAATTATTATTGATCTTTTGCCAAATGAGAAACTGCCCCCGACTTGGTTCAGTGGCTCCATCTTTCTCCTCCTGACTCTCCTACTGCACACCCCTTAACTTCTGACTGCACCTGTCTCCCCTCCCATCCTTCATCTACTTGGACAGCCAAGCTCTCTGGGAAAAGGACTGGGTATGAGGTGTTCGATACAAATTTTGGTCAGAACTACAAGGTTTTAATCTCAAACCATCAACCAGAAAAGCAGAAGAGTTATAAAATACATATTGGATGGATCTTCTCCTACGCATCTCCTACACAGGCAGTCCAAGAAGGGAAGAACATGAAACATGGAAGGAAGCTTTAAAGAACAATCCAGCCAAGATAGGCGACAAACCTGCATGTTACCCTGAAGAAACAGGGTGTGAAGTTCAGTTCTGTATTTGTATTTCTAAAATGTTTGTATTTCTAAAGAATGTAAAATATCAAATATCCTTCTTGAAGAATAATTCTCCCTCTAGTCTCTTACCACATTGCTATACACTATAGAATAAATATTATCCTGTTCACATGCTTCTGTTTACTTAGCTATCTATATTTGATGCTATCTCGCAACATAAGTTTTAGTTCTGTCATCTTAAAATACTAATAGTTGTCAATCAAAACAGAAAGTGTGTAATAAAAACATTCTAGAAACTAATAACCCTATATTTCTACACTCTCAGCTTGGAGCTATGCATTTCTAAAAATGAGATTAATTATATGTTTGTACAGTGTCCAATACAATCAGACAGACCGCTAAACAACATCCTCCTAGCAATGAACACAGACTACATACATAATCATATAGAGAGAGTGTTCGTATATATTATGCGATATATGCAGTAGTAAAATAATAGTGTCATATTCCTTCGGCCCAGAATTTTGATCTGTAAGAGTTTTGGGGGTTTGGGGAGGTTTTTTTTTATTTCTGTGAAATAACACAATCTGACCGGTGCCACAATTCTAGGTAGAGAATGAGAGAAAAGGGCACAGTCAATACCAAAATAATTTATGGCAACTTTTTTACAAATATTTAGAAGCATGGAAGCACCAAGGACAGATACAACTGGACAGATCCTTGAAGTCATAACATAACAGGGTAAGATGCTGACTTTATTTTAAGGCATCGGGAAAATATCCTTTGAATTCTATCTGTGAAACTTTGGTGGGAACTGTTTGGGACATTTAAATCTGATCTGGTCAAAGTATTAGCAAATACGTTGTAGGAAACAATCTTGAAACATCAAGAAGATGGACAAGATTTGTAACAGATCTTTTGCTGCTCCAATTTTTATTATTCTAACCCATCACCCCTCCTGAGGTGGCAAATTTTTATGTAGACTTTAAAAATTATGACCATTAGAAAATTATGTCTGCCTGCGTAATATATACATACGTATGTATGTAAGGTCTGTTTTTTAAACACACGAAGCAGAGAAACAACTTTTGCACCTAATTTGCCCATGCTACAGCTGTAACAGTGCATTAATCTGGCAATTGCAGAAAAATTTCTAATTATGGTTATATGAATGCACGATTTGCATGCATAATCGCAACCCGTGAACTTGTAACTTAGGCATGCAGTAACTTAGATAAGTTTACTGCCAAAAATGTAGTAGTATTGAACTATGACATGCTTATGCCACAGAAGCAGGATCAATCTATCAATCTGTCAGCTTTCCCACAAAATTGAAAATTAGAAATCCTAGAAGGTAGACAACAAGGTGGTATAAAAGAATGAAAGAGGCCCCTGAAAAAGAAAAAAAAAAAAACCACTTTCCATCAGGGATTCTCAAGGAAAAGGTTACAGGTTTTATTTGGTTTTATTCTGCCCCAGCCACCACGGTCTTGTTCTTGGATTTCCTCTGGCCCCTGCCCCCTGTTTTGCAGGAAGGCTTGTGACTTTCTGAAACCTGAAGTTTACCTAGGATTTTATGCTGACAATCTGATAATAGTAAAAGTTACTCATAGCAATGGCTCCAGAAAGCATCTCTGTTCCCAAGCCACAGGATGGTAGAACATTTTATGGATGTGCAAGGTGTGTTAAAGGAAGAGAATAAAGGCTTCACTTAGTCCACGTGTCTTATTTCTGTCATTCCAGAATGGAAATCCTCTTATTGACCAAGGCACTAAGCAATCACCCCCATATGACAGCCAATAAAGAGATCCATTGTCGACATACTTCAGTAGGAAAGAAAAACAATGAAAGGGTATGCAGAAATGAAAAGGTATTTTCTTTTTAATCTTTTAGAGAGTAATAGCCATAATTGGCTTCCCTATGTAGTTTGGCCCTAGTTTGTCATAGCATTACAGTGGGAAACAGTGGCCTGCAATGATTTTTATACACAAACCTTAATGACTTCAATTGCTGCTAAGGTTGCAGAATGGTGGCAGGATATGGCCGTTCACCATTAAGGCTCTAAAGCCTTCACAATTACTGAGTATACAGAATATTTATTATAGAGACTATGCCAGGCCTTTTTGTGAGCTGCCCTGGGCCTGTTCTCTGAGCCACATCAAGCAAGAAGTTTAAATGAAACTGCTCCCAAGTTTCTGAAATGGTTTAATAAAACATATACTGACTGTAATATTCAGTTTATAGTAGAAAACTATTGCCCCTTGGTTTGAAAAATGACCTCTAGTTGGCAATTTTTACTCTCAGCTTCATAGATTATAGTCCGCTGTTGGTCATTTTCTCAATCCACAGGGCAATACTTTTCCATAACAAGCTCAAACTGCAATCAGTATTTGTAGGCTGTTACACAAGTTGAGGATAATATGTCTCAACACATTCTATTATATGACTAAACAAAAGAAATAATAACCTGGTGACACAGACATATGGAGAAAAACAGTGCAATTCTTCTAATGCTGAAATGGCAGAAAAACACGTTTCTTTGTATTGTACTAATTTATATTAAATTTATTGTATTCAATATACAACAACCTCTAATTTGATTTTTTCATTAATAATGTTTTGTTTTGTACTGTCTTATGTCTGTTCTTATTTCAATGTAAAATGACAAATACTGAATTCTATTAGTATCAGATTTTAGAAATGACAGTGACTGATATCCTAACACTAAAATCATATAAAAATGTATTCACATACATACCTTACAGATCGGTTGCTCTTGGGCACACAAAGCATACATGCATAAAAACTTAGAGGTTTGATACAAGGAAATTCTGATATAGTTTGTAGACAAGTTACAAGTAATTGTTTCAGCACCTGGCTCCACTGTATAAGATGAAATACAACATTTCAGAAAATTAATTCCCCTATTATAGAATCAAATAGATGCACTGTGTTGACAATAAGTCACGGAACAGGAAGTGAGAAATCTGTCATCTATTCCAAGATGTGCCAATGACAGACCTTAAGAAAGTATCACCCCACCTTCCTACACCACAGTTACTCTGGTCTTTAGGGCTAGTACAACTTACCTAGCTAGCTGGAGTGTGGCAAGGTTTAATTCTTTAATCAACAGATGATGAAAACTCTTGCAGATTCTTTACTGTGAATGCAAAATATTTATAATTACAAAAGTAACATTCATCTGTAAATAAAAATGTAGTTAGATGTGACACCCACACACACTCAAAACCAAATGAATAACTTCCCCAAGCTGCAGCTACTGGGATCAAGAAGAATTGGATATTTTCTAGCTCGTTCATCTATAAATTAAGAGCTTTCTTTCCTTTAAATGAATACACCACATTTTCTGGGGATCTGGGGGCAGAAGGGAGAATCTTCGCTGAAAGCTGTAAGACCCAGAAGAAAAAAATGTTCATTGTAGACCTATACACGCTGCATCAGAAGCTATACACATCTATAACGCTGCATTTTGAGATCTTAAAAGGGGTTGTTGTTGAGTTTTTGGTGGTTTTGTTTGTTTGGGGGTTGTGTGGTGTGTTTTTTCCTACATTTTCCACTATTGTTCCTATATTATTGCTCAATCATAGATTCACCTGCATTCTCTAGCTGAAATTTAAGTCTGGATTCATTTAAACATGGGGGAATTCTATCCACACACTCTAAAACATTTGAGCTAAAGAAGATTTTTGAATGTGATTACCAGAAGATGATGGGCCTTTATCTAAATTCCTTGAAGAGTTGTAAGATATCTAACTCTTTAATAGTGTTTGGTGCATAAGATTTTACGATTTTTATGGTTTTAAAAGAAAGGTTTTCTAATATAAAAAAGCCACATTTTTTTTTTAGGGTAATGAAAATGGCACGTGTCATAGTATAATGGATTAATTAAGGAATATGATGTTTATCCTAGCTCCTGAGTTGTACATCTTCATAACTCACTCATAAAAATTAAATATATTATACTATGCTCCACAGTGATATATCTTTTATTTTTACCTGTGGAAAATAAATTATTCTAAAATGAATTGCCCCGTATCCAGTAAGAAATGTAAAAATTACACTGTTATTTTAAAAAATTTACATTGCTGTGTATAAAAAATAATCTTCTTACTGTGCTTTTGAACTGTCATGTTACTCCCACTATTATGAAATCATAATAGCTGCTGCCACACCTAAAATCAAATGCCATAGATGTCTTTATAGATCTCTTCATAGATCTCTTTATACACTGTGCATTTGGTACCTTAATCACAAAACAATGTATAGTATATTTTAGGACTATTATTTCATTGCTGACTGCTTTTGTATATAAGTAACACACAACTATGAATGCAAAGACTCAGAATCTTCATTTCTAAAATCAACAGATGAAAAATCCCTAAATAAAGTACAAATATTTCATATTTAAATGAGCTGTTAACATTTAATGCTGCCAATCATACATGCAGTAAAACTGGTGAATTTCAAGGTACTCAGTATTTACAATGTTTGTTGTTGTTTTTTAAAATCAAATGATCATTTTAGGATAACCGACAAAAAATAGTCAACAAATTTTCTATAATATATTTCTGATGTCATCTTTAAATTCCTATGAGTGGTCAGCTATACTATGTTGTTCCATATCAATTCCTTTTACCTCAAGAAAGTTGATTCTGCTGTCCTTAAGCTGCAGTGTTTCACTAAAAGTAAATTATCTGCACTTTATCTATAGAGTAATCCTCTTCCCCAAAACAAGACAGAACATCAGAGTTTCTAATCCTACACAGATAAATACACATAAACTGTACATTTTACAGTAAAGACAGAGTAATACAATGTTTGATAAATCATGTATATGTCTGTGTACAAAGAAAAAGTTTTATCTCCTTTCCTGCAAGATGTGTCTGTATTAACACACACTCCCCATGCTACCACTGCAACACTCTTTACAAGCTCTGTAATAGAGACATCTAAGTTTAAAAAATGAAGCAGCCCACAGGTCAAACAAGTTTCTGATGAGAAGTGCTTAACCAGAAATATTATTCCACTGATTGTAAGTTTTCATCCATACATCAAACCCTAGAGTCTATTGATTAAATAAAACTGTTTCTTTATTTCAAAGCATAAGAGAATTAAATCATCCCCATTGTTTTTCCTTGGTTTGGAACTATCAAGTTGTACACACTTGCCATATGTCCCGCTTATAATTACAACATCCTTAAGGAAAGCTTATCCTACAATGACTGATCACAGGTTTCTTGCCTCTTTCTCTAAATCTTCTGCTCCTGGTCATAATCAATGGCACTTGACGGCCCAGTATTCTGATCCAATATGGCAAGCAATATGATCCAAGATCTGCTAAAAAAAAAATCAATAAATTCCTTTGCTTCAGGAAATTTTGCATCAGGACAACTTTAAGCATATATAAATACAAGAATTTACTGCAATTATACTGGCACATCTTTCCTTTCTCATGTCTCTTTCACTGCATAATTAGCTGTATCATGCCTCAATTTTTCTTGCAGTCCCACATAACATAATCCAGGCAAAGTAGCCCTCACAAAACCTTATCCAAGTCAAGAGCTGCTGGCTTGGAGAACGGAGGATCTCTTCCAGCAAGCGTCCACATCAAAATATAGTGTATCTGTATACTGCTGAGTCCCATGTAGTATTGACCAGGGCCTGAAGACACCATCAAATACTAACTTGGCATGAACACACAACAAACTGCTAATGTCTTTGAAGAGCACCAAGAGGTGGATACAAAAATCTTCTGGGGTTTAGATGTGGGTGTTTTTTTATTGCCAATTTTTGTTTGTGTTTTCCTCATGAAAAAAAAAAAAAAAAGTCCTAATTACCTTAATAGCTCCCCTGGGCTACTAGGTCTCCAAGACAGCCTTCAGCTTGATTCCAGTCTAGCTGCACCATGCCGCCCTGTGCTGTGCAACCATACTCCAACACTCAACACATACTGAAACGCAGCCAGAAAACCCTCTGTCAGAGATTCAGTTTCCATTCTGGAGGGTAATCACAGCTAGGCTAAAACTGTAGCATCTAAGTTCACTCATGTCTTTCACCCTACACTTCTAGATGAAAGGGCATGCACTAAACTCAATTCTGTTACTGTATATACACATTTAGTAAATCAAATAAAGTGCTTTTTTTAAAAAAAGCAAGGAATTTTTAATGTACTTCAGATCTTCTTTAAATTAGCATCACAGTAAATGCATAATTAGAAATAAATTAACAAAAAAGGAATTTATTACCTGTTAGTTATTTCAGTGTAATAGAGTCGCAGAAATGCAGAACGATAAGCAAGGACAGGCATCTGTACTAGTTAAGAAGGCGTCAGCTTGGGCATGTCCTTCAACCTTTCAGTCCTTTTCCACTAGAAATCACTAGTTCAGCATCAGCAAAACTAAGTAAAGATGGAACCTTTCTTCTACTAAGTAGCACTAATTTCTGCTCACAGTACCATTGAGAAGAGAGGATCAATCAAATCACAGAGGTGGAAACCCTCCAAACATCAAGATGATAGAATCTGATAGAATCATAGAATGGTTTGGGTTGGAAGGGACTTTAAAGATCCCCTAGTTCCAACCCTCCTGCCATGGAGAGACACCTCCCACCAGACAGGTTGCCCAAAGCCCCATCCAACCCGGCCTTGAATATTTCCAGGGATGGAGCATCCACAGCTTCTCTGGGCAACCTGTTTCAGTGCCTCACCACCCCCTGAGTAAAGAGTTTCTTCCTAGTATCTAATCTAAGTCTACAAAATACAGAAAGGAAACATTTAAAAAATAATAAAAATCAGCAGATATTATGGCAAAATATAAATACAATTCTCTAAATCGAGAAACCAGAAGTCAGATCAAGAGCTCACAGCCAGGATTTTCCTCAGTTGAAGAGCACAAGGATTCTCCTTATGTATCCAGTCTTTAATACGTGATCTTTTCTTTCTTTTCAGGCAGAACAGCTGTCCAGTGAGCTAGAAGAAATGGCCATGAAGACAGCTTTGCATCTGATATGACTTTGAGACAGAAAATTATCCCAATGATAAATGCTTTAAATGGAATTTCTATGGAAAAGAATAAATAAAAAATGTCGTCCATGAAAGACTTTTTCTCCCTTTGAGCAAGCAATCAACTGTTACCATAAATATAGCTTTTTTGGCAGGTAGGGTGTGGGAAGTGGGGCAGTTTCTGATACAGAAGAGACAAGGTACGTACCTCAAAACTGCATTTGGAATACATCTAACCAAAAATGGGCAATAGTTGCTTTTGAGAGGACCACCACCAGCCAGAATGGAAAAAAAAATCTGCAGATTGTCTGGACATTGTGACCTGGGATATATCGTAACTTCCTTGATTCTCCTCTGTAAGGAAATGCTCCAAGGAAGCTGAAACACACACTTTGCTGGTTGATAAAGACACAGAATCTATGACACAATAACTGTAAGAAGAAATGGCTTGACTATGTCCAAGAAAAGCAAAACAAAGCAATAACAAACACCACAAACCTTCTCAGCAGAAGTAGTTGGTACAGATCAGTGGAAATTTATTTAATATAATGGATTTATATAAATTACATAAGTAGAAGACTACAACCACTGAGATAATTCAGTGAAGTTATGTCTCTTTCCCTTTCCCTTCCCCTGAATAACTCAATGGCCTTTCTTCCCCCTATTTTCAAACCCCCTCCTTCATCCCTTCTTCTGGAGTCTTCCTCCTCTTCCACAGAAGCTGCCATTAACCCTATACAACAGAGTGGCGCACCTTCCATTGCTGACATCTGCCTGCTCTTCTGCCTCCTCACCTGTCCCTCCTGGCATCACCGGGTGGCAGCCCCTGCTCTCACAGAGGCTTTAAATCCACAGACCCAGGCTACAGTTCTCAGAAATCATGCTCAGTGGGATTCTGACAACAGAAGAACGGGAGATAAGAACGTAAAAGCAGCCCCAATGTGGTGCCCCATCAGGAAGCCAACTAAATCTGATAGACACTGTCATCTCTGACCTACAATTAGGAAAGGGATGAGCATTTAGAGAAGAGAACAGCAGCTCAGAAAACACCTTTATATGGTCTGTAATCAGCCAGCACCACCTAACAAACAGAAAGCATTTGCCCAGATCTTTACTTCTGGGATAACCAAATCAAGTCCCCCCCCTCACACGCTCACAAGTTACATATGTGTTTGTATTTCTATGTTTCCTCTCCTTGTTCCCCACTTTTACTGTGCAGTGACTATCAGCAATTATTTTACAGAGAGACTCTATAACAAGCTTACAGGATGCCTTTAGTAATAAGATAATTATTTGTAACTCTATAAAGAATTATAATTTTTAATTCAAAAAGAAATCAAATAAAAACAGCTTTCATCTTTCCTGCCATGTGAAGAAAACATTCTCTGCCTACAACTCAAATTATCATTCTCTCCTTTGTGCAAAATGAATTGACCCAGAAAACTAAAAGGGTAAGAACCATATTTGCTGGGCTTATTCAGCATCCAAAAGTTCATGAAAAACACTGTTGTGTATCACATAGCAACCACTTGATGTCTATTGTTAAAATACAGTAGTTATTCAAAAAGTAAAATCTTGCATTCTCTAATAAGAAGCCAGGCTGCAATGTGTGTTTACTGTTTTTGGGAAACAGTCATCTTGCCATTTTTTCTTTTTCCATAGCCTTGGCATATTTGGTCAGCTATGCAAAGCACAGTTACCCACAGGAGAAAAAAAGAAATGCAAGAATTTTCCTCCAGTGTTTAACTCACAGGATAATGTCCATTCAAAGCAACACTTGAGATCACTGTTCAGAGAGTTAAAATGTGCGCTATTTTTATGCAGCCACACTTGCAGTAAAAATGTAATATTCTAGAGGAAGTGAGTTTCTCTCCCTTTCTTCTTCACACATCACTTTGTGATTGAGCATTATAAGTTCTACATTTTCACCTCTTCCCAAAGTAAACTACCGCAAAGTGGTGAGGCAGTAGGTCTCGATCTTTGTCCCTTCCGACTGAACTATTCTATTCTAAAGTCCTTTATAGAGACACAAATGTCAATGTCACAACTGCGCAGTTGCACTTCTGCCCAGCACTGTTACCTGTCACTGCAGCTGTGCAGATGTAGGAACTTCACAGGTATCTCCCATTTTACCTTTCCTCCAAATATTTTGTGGTAATAAATGGTGTAAAAAAAGAAATAAAAAAGAAATAAAAATAAAAGAAGAAAGAAAGTCCACTGTAGACTCCAAAAAAATACCAACAATTTCTGCTAATTGAGCCTGTTTTACTCTAACATATTTGAAAGGAAGTGGCTGGTTGCTTAAGCAATACTGGCCTTCCCTCATCCCATGAAAGATGGAAGACGAACAGCTCTCAATTTCATTCACAAATGCAGAAGACTGTCTATTTACATTATCAAAGCAAGGCCAAAAGGATTCCTCAGAAACAACTGCTGGAGGAGATGAAGAAAAGAATAAGAAAGATATAAACTCCTTTGTAGGTGCTATTATCTGCTATTACACAAATAGCACAACTTAAAACTTCAAGATAATGGCATATTTAATACCAGAAGGGAATGGCAGACTTGCTTAGCATAACTTTGAGATGTTTCATCAAGGCTTTGTACAAACAGGTGTGCAACATTTTTGCTGGCTGTAAGATGCTTATTAAGATTATTTGCTTATCTGAAAGACTGTTTAAACTCCTTTTAGTAGCAAAAAGTAGATATAAAAAGGGAAAATGTGTGAACATGTATGTTTTTCCAGAGAAACTTGAGCCTAGCTGTATCCACATAAGTATGTGCTGTTTCTATAGTCTCCAGAAAGAAAGTTGAGTGGTAGGCAGCTAATCCCAGATGAATGCATCGAGCTTGTAAGGAAAAATGTGAGAATGAATTACGTACCTGGGAGCAAAGAGGTGGGGGTTATGATTCTAGAGAAAGAT
The DNA here is from genome assembly GCF_040182565.1 of Anser cygnoides. Lineage (NCBI taxonomy): Eukaryota > Metazoa > Chordata > Aves > Anseriformes > Anatidae > Anser > Anser cygnoides. The sequence continues at coordinate 20,639,685 of NC_089884.1, read as the reverse complement.
GTTTGGCTGCTTGCAAAACAACATAGAAAACATGGATGGATTGAAGTTGCAGCTAGCTTGCTGAAGGTGTTTCTGCTTCTCTTAATAAAACTCCTTCACCGGAGGTCAGAGAAGAATGCAAAAGTAAAAATAAAAATAAAAATAATTCAAGTCTTCCTCTTAACCACTGGCTTACAAATGTGTGTATTCAAACATAAGTGCATGCCCCAAAAATATTTGGATCAATCCAAAGTTAGATCGGTACATACTTATACACAGGCATTGTCTATTCAAAGGAAAAACTTGGTTTGGTCACTGGTCAGTGATCTGGCCATGACAGGATGTGGTAATTAGATAAGACTTTTGAATAGCTGTAGTTACAATGGTACAGTCATACATGATTTATCAGCAAGATAGTGGCATACTCGATGAAACAAAGCACAAGCTATTATTATTAGTGCACAACTAAAAATTAGGAACTATTTCCTCTAAAATAATAAAAAGTATCTACTGAAGGATAATACAGAACTTTCCTAGCACAACTCAAGTTCTCTCCTGAAAAATGTATGCTTCTCTAAGAAACAGGTTCCCAGCACTGGGACTGGTAATTTATGATTCACCAAAACACTCCATAGAACAAAAACGGAATACCTACACTGCGCCTGTGCAAATCACTAAGAATAAGTGACTCTAAGGACCAGTAAGAACAAAGCCCAAAACCCCTATCAAACATTTTTTGAGGTTTGAAAAAGCCAAGAGAAAGTGTAATTTTTTTTTAAATGGGGATAAATTGGGATTTCTGTAACAATTGACTCGTTTTGCCTGCTTTTTTTTTAGCTAAGGATCTCAAAGAACACTCCAAGTGTTAATTAAATTACAAAGCATTTTCGATACAGGTAAATGGTATTATGCCCACTGGGGAACCAAGAGAACATTTATGTTTCATTACTAAAGTCACACAAGTAATTCAGTGACTAGTAATATAACACAAGAATTACTAGTTGCTACTTCTTCCAGATGGCCTCAAAGGACAGAAAAATTAGTCTTAAAAGACAAAAATATTTTCCTCTTGTGCTTTTCTACCTTCAAAAATTAGGCTTTTCATTTTATTTTTCTTACTTGGCTTACTGGTACTCTTTTCTTTCAGAATCATGCAAAGGAGACCACTTCCTAGTCTACCTAAGTTCATTCAAGATCACAGTACAGCAATACGGACAGGAACCTAAGCAAGGAGAGTGAATTGTAATCGTGCTTTTTAACTGCTTTTGCAGCCACATCAGGACCCACCACACCCTGTTTCTAACCAGCCATATTCCCAGAGACAACACGTAAGAGCCTCTATCCCACCAGAACAAAGATGGAAAGATGTGCAGATGAAATACTCACTCACTGGCCAATTCGCTGACTTCCAATCCTACTTTACCAAAGAAAAAGACAAAATTCCCCCATGGAAGCTAGTCCCTCGTGCAATTAATACAATCTCCCACTGAAAGGAACAACAGAAGAAAAAAAACAACAAGGCTCTGAAAATTCTTCAGACAACAGAAAAGTCTATTCTGCACTAGAATACACCTATTTGGGGTTTTGTGTAAAGAAATGGGGGAGAAATTTTTCACTGACAACTCTGTTCTTAGCCAAGAAAGGAAGCTACCTGTTTATAGTCCAACTTGGCTCTCTGGCTAGTACACCTGCAGGATCCAGAGTAATAAAGCAGTATGGTAATGCAGTCAGCATAGGAGACAGTCCAGTGACTTACAGTGCAACCTAAGGCATCCCTAATTCAAGGCTAGTACAACTCTTTTAGATCTTTAACAAATTATATCTCCATTAGTAAACTGAATTTGGAGAGTACTTCATGAAAGGTTTTTCTGTTCAGTAAATAAGTATTTATTACTAAAAACAGGGAAGCATCTTTTTGAACTTGTTTTAAACATTTTGAATACAATGTTAAGGCAAGATTTCAAACCTTGCCCCTTATTTCTTGTTACATCATGAAGAATGAGCCACAGAGAAGAGATGAAAATGTCTTCTATTTAAATGACCAAGGCTTAAGACTGTTTTTACCATGGCAGGAAACAAAGCTGCTGCATACATTTCCAGTAGTATTATTGTTACATGGTGTGACAATCATCATCTTTTTTTCTTTTCCTAAAAATGTCTAAAGAAGCACACAGTTTATACACTGCATTCAAAATATTTTTCTTCGTTTACGTTGATTGCATATTTCAAATCCTGTTACAGCTGTATCGCTTAGCCTAAATCAAATAAGGAATCCACATAAATGCATACACACACTTTCCTTGTTTTTAGACACTGTTGATATTGACAAGATTAAAATATTTTTCTCATTCATTATTTATTGTGATATGATGAAACTGTAAGAGTAGGTATTTAACAGAACACCACAAAGTAGAGTTAAAATGTGGACATGCTGTTTCATTTTGATTTTACTGCGACAGTGTTAAGTATGTGACTCCCTGACTGCAATAATGACATCTTTAGGTGATGAAGATTTAAGATGCTTTGCAAAGATGCAGTGTTATCCAAACCCTTCAGCCATGCTGATTAGTAGCAATATCAAAAAGAGGAACCCAATATTCTGCACTGGAAAGTGTGCCATGACTCAAGTCCTCCTCTAGCAGCGGTCTGGGGGAGTTTGTGCTCAGTGCAAGAGCAGCAAACTCTCACACTGCATCAGGTACATAAGTGGGATGACTGGAAAAGCCATCATAAATACACAACTCCAACGCTCCAGCACCATCGTTTTTTGTCACAAAAAAATATATATCTTCTGGATAATTCCTCCTCTTCTGAGGGGAACTGGCACTATGTGACAATGGGAGTTTGGGGTCATGAAATGCTATTCCTGCTTGAACCTCAAGTACGTGGTACATATGCATGAATCTGTTTTTCAAACATACATATCTTGGATTGAAAACAAGAGACAGCACTGCACGATCCCAGTTTCCAACTCACAGTTGGGCACCATTCCGCATGTTTCTGTTGGCACAGAATTAAGGAAATGCCGAACAGAGAGCACCACAGCAAAGACACTGTAACAAAAACTGGTACTGCTGGGCAGAGCAGCATCAACCTTGCCTCCTGTAGTATGCGGCAGTATCTGGGTTAGAAAGCAGCAAAACACATTTTAGCCCAAATGCTTATTTTTACGTTCTACAATCTATGATAAATATAGGTGACTAATCAGAAGGTACTGAATGCTTAAAATACACCCTTAACAAAACAATGTAATGCACGTCTCTCTTTACAAGTCAAACAATTTGCCTAACAAATCATAATAATGCAGAATGATAAAAAATTCAACCATCAAGCCCAAATACATGCATAAAGATTACCATGGCAAAGAATTGTGAATTTCATTAAATATGTTAAAGGCAAAAAAATTCAGCTTTGAAAAATAGTAATCCTGTCTTTCAACAAAAATATTATAGGAAGCTATGAATTTGGTAGATCTGAATAGGATGTTGGTACATGTTTTACTAAGGTAATATAATGGCACACTATTATTAGATCACATTAATCATTACGGTGCCAAAGGCACTGACAGCACCACTGAAAAGGATTGAAAGGGCTGGTAATGGATATAAATTACCCATTGTGTGATAAAAGGATTTTTACTAAGAAGGTAAGAATAAAACAGCAAATTTCTAATATAACTGTTGTGTAAAAACCAAAATAAAAGTAATCCAGTTAGTAATATCCACAAAATCAGAAAGTAAGCACTTTTGAAACAAGATAAAGTCACAATAAAAACTGTATACAATGTAAAATTAATTTCGTGGTGCATAATATTACTATCAATTTAAATAGGTTACATGATGACCTCTATGGGGTATGGTCAAGAGAAAGGTAAGCTTTGTTAATTAGAATCAAGTATGAGCTTCTGCATGTGTATTTTAAGTTTGTGGGTTTGGAATTTTGTCATATATTTAAAAAAAACTATAATGGTTTCATGACACCCCCCTGAAATTCAAGACACATTGAGAGTTTTCTGTTTTTCGCACTAACATCACAACAAACAGCACATCTCTCAGATGGTTTTATTTGGATTCCAATTGCTATTACAAAATGAACCATGTCTTTGCTGAGCTATTTAACCATTTGATTGAAACCATTTGTATTACTAATTGTCCAGTTCTGTGCTTCTCCTTTACTCTGGCAAGTATTTCTTCATATTAGTAGGGATCAGCAAAGTGAATTGGTCAAACTGCATTCTTATTTACAGTATTAAAAATCCATATATTTTCTCTGAAGCTGATGGAATTATTCTAGAATCAAGTCACTATAACTCTGGTCGAGTCAGTTGTCTAGAATAAAACCCAGTAGCTCACATTCAATTAGTAAGTTTTAAAAACTGTGAGCCATATTCTTAAATGATATAAATTCTTAAGTACAGACATCAATCCTGAAAACACTTACATCCACACTTAACTTTACTCACGTGAGTAATTCCATTAGCATCAGTAATTCAATACCTGCTTATGCATTTGCAGTACTGAAGCTTTAATATGCCTGAACATCCTCTCACTTACATATGCTATAAATCAGCACCATTCCTCTGAATCACACAGTTTCTACTGATTCACACGATATAAAAATGAGTGGACAATCCAGTATAACAATTATAATAAAGAAATAACATAAGAATTTGATTTAGAAGCAGAAGCTATCAGAAATTTTGATTTAAGAATCAATTAACGCATGTAGAATGTAGAATTAATTATTGGTTATTTCCTAGGAAGCTAGACTTTTATTTCAAACTGAGGGCCAAATAACCTGATTCTGATTTCACACTGATTTCCACACCAGTCTGGTTTCTCAGACTTTACAGGAGCTACTCTTTTACTGCATAGGAATAGCTCTGAGGAAAATCATATACACAATGTAGTACACCCCTCCACCCACTGATTTTCATGGGTGTTCTTCTCATGCTAATATACAAAAAGAATATGGATCTTAATAATCTGCACGAGATGTTCTATTGAACTTCTGGAAAAAAAAAAGTGATAATTTAATCATGAGCGTAATGGACATTTTTTGTAAATCAACAGTCTGTTGATAAAGTAATAAATTATGATTCATTTCTAATAAAATTATTACATATCAACCATGTAAGATGAATGCTCATGATTTTACCAAGCAGATTTTTTTCTCGAAAAAATCTATTTGTAGCTCATGACATCCGAAAGAACTACAATAAAGAGTTTTCCTGAAGACATGAACATAATATTTTTGAAGACATGAAAAAAAAGTGAGAACAGATTTTAAAATCTAATTTAGGTAGTTTATTTTTATGCCTTTTTTAATAGAAAAAAAAAAAACACTAAAAATTCAGATGCATAAGTAGAAGAAAATATTGTTAAATAAGTTTTCTTACCAGTTACTCTTAACCAATGTATCTGTTCCCTGGCTGAGGAAATTCTTAAAATACACAGGATAGGTACTGAAGGTCGCAACTGTAAAAAAACTGTGAGAAATTTAGTATGTCAAAACTCAATGTTTGAATCAGACATTTATGTTAAAATATTACAATGCCACCTCAAGCAGACAATCTACAGAGCAGCAGAGAGTATTGAGAATCAGAATATTAATGGGATTAACACCTTTTATTTTTTAAGTCTTCATAATGTACATATTTGGTGGCCATTTCATTTTTAGAACTAAAAAGTTCTTTCGGTTCTGGATTGTTTTGAGAGGGAAAACCTCTCCTCAAGATAATGCTGGGGGAACAGAATGAAATTCTTCTGATCCTTTCCTCTAGACAGTGCAGCAGAAGAGGACAAAACAGGATAAAACAAAAGTTGCATAGCATACTCCAGAAACCCAGTTATTCTCTTTGACATTGATATTCTAATCTTTTGAACTGAGTAAAAAGAGAACAGCTACTAATTGTATTTTTACTTTTTTTTAATTCCATTTTATAGCAGAAATTAGTCCTCTGTAGATGATCTCATCTAATAAACCCCACTTAAAAGAGATAAGAGCCAGCAATAAAAGCCAAGCCAGAATACTTCCAAGATATTTGTCAGCAGTGAATTTAGGGCCATTACATTAGTAAGCAAAATAGAAACAAAAACAAAGGGCGTTCTTAGAGCAAAATAAAGTTCATTGGACTAAAGCTATAATCTGAAGAATTTATGACTCAGAATTCTAACTATGTCTGTTCCTATGTGTGTCTAACAAATGGAATTAAAGGTCATTTCCAAATAATACACTTTGTATATCTACATCAACCAAACTATTTCATACATCTAAGTCTGGTTCCGAAACTCTAGTTCAAGCAGCACGGCCTTAGGGCTTCACCTCACAAATACCACTCACCCAGAGAAGTGCTGACTTCTCCGCAGAGCCCCAGTGGCTGGCTGCAGCTATCAGCGTGTGCAGGACTGTATCCTTCCTATCTGTGGGACATGATTAAGAGTTTGGCTATTTTATTGTATTTGGTTTAACTTGGTCAGCACTGACACGACCACACTGCTGGGCAATGCCATTTGTTGACTTGAAGGATAAACAACAATTCTGAGGACTGCTATTGATGACCAAAACAATATTAAATAGTTCTGCAAATTAGGAGTTCCCTACTAAGCAGCATAGACCTCCACTAGTGCAATGCGGATGAAACACTTCCATGAATCCTCTAAGATCTTCCTATGCCCCACCTTATCCTTACTACATCCAATGCAAAATATTACTGCAAAATATCCCACTTTGTCCGTGCCATCTCCCCTACTCATTCCTTGGCTTCTCCACCACACCAAACACATGCTACTTGTTTTCATTTCAATGGTCTACCACGATGTTCCCTAATCCCCAACTCCTTCCCCCTCACTTACAGATTGAGCCACTCTTTATCACACTCTTTGAAATACTTTCCAAGTGATAATTCTGCCATAGAACGTCTCTCACATAGAAGAATTACCCCAATAAAAGCTTCAAACCCCTCCTTTATAACTCACATTTCCACAGTTAACTGCCAAAAATTCAACAGTAGACATCTGGTTTGCCATCACCACTGTTTCTCACGCGTAGGAACACATTTCTTTTTTGCTCTCTCCTCATGCCTGGTTTTCTTTTACATGCCAATTGTCTCTGGTTTTATAGTTGAATTAATAACCCCAAAAGGCAAAGCCTAGCTCCTCGCTACTTGTTTGACAGTGCTGACCTCGCTGGGCACTGAGTACAAACCCCAACTCTGCGCTGCTGCCCCACTTCCCACAGGCACAGCCAGCTCCACCAGAAGCAAACCAGTGGGCAGCCAAGGCAAGCACCTACAGCACTGGCTGGACAGAGCAAAAACCTTTTGGAAATGGTTAAAAAAGACTTGTCAACAGATTTCATTTTCCCAAACACAAAACCATATCTAGATAGGATTCAGGTCCCACTTACGCAGGCCCATATCCTGTCAGAATTCAAATAAGTGAATTTTGGTTACAATCTGTGGATACACAGAAAAAGCAAATTCCTAGGCTGCTATATATAAACACAGGTCCCATCCAACGTTTTCAATTGCAGTGTCTAAAAGCAGTGACAGCTTGTTTGTCTGGAATCTCTGCTGTTGTTGATGTCTTAAAACCTCAAGATACACCTTTTTTAGTGTTTACTTGCAGCTCATTCAAAGTAAGAAAGCCAAGAAATAGAAACAAAGAAGATAATAAGCTGTTGGGTTTGGAAAAGATGTTATCTCACTAAACAGGTTCTTAGTACACCTACGCTGACATTGTAGACTACATTTTTGCTATGCTATTACAAGGCTACTTGTGTTTAAAAAAAAATCTGATTTTACATACACGCTCATGACTTGCAGAATTCTAAGAATGATTCTCAAGGGGCTTTCACTAAGATGCTTTATAAATTCTGATGACAGACAGAACACAGTAAGGCTTCATCTCTTAAAGTCCTATGCTGATTTGTTTGGAGGCTTCATGTCATTGATCAGCATGTCAATGTCTCTTGCAATCTGCTTTCCAGTTCATGACTGTGAGTGAACCCCTCAGGTTTAAAACTTTAAATGATTTAAGGTCTGTGATACATAACCCTATGAACAAATTGGGAAAATCTGTAGCTTTACACATTAAACTATAGCAGAAATTATTTAAAACCTTAAAAAAGATATTTTACTTACCTGTGCTAATATTATTCTAACACATTTGACACTGACTATGTAAAGGAGATATTTTAAAGGTACAGGCAGCAAGCTGCATGAAAACAAATTAGGATAGTTCCACTTAGGTCAAATTGGGCCAGTTTACTAGCGTCTAACACATTTGCTGGCACCAAAAAAATGGCCTTGCAAACCCCTACAGACCAGTTTCTGACAGTAACGTGTACTGCATTCACATTGCTGCACAGTTGCACTGGGCTCCGTGAGACAGCCTGCCCCCTCATAGTCCCCATCACTGCACCACTTCTGCTCCCTGAGACCAAGAAACCCCACAGGCCTTCAGAGAGAGGATTGCCTAAAAGTACTTGCGAGGTATAATTTTTGTTCGTTCTTAAACTTAAGTAGCTCTTTACTTTAAATGAGCAGCCTCATCCCATCACTGAGCGACTTCTGCAGGTTACAGCCAGAAACCTAATACACAGCAAGGGAAAACAGGTGCTTGAGCTCAGACTCAGAGAACCATGCGACTCTTCTCCAAATACTGAGGCTGCAAAGACTTTGTCGTGAAGCTCCTAGCACCATCCTGGTTAAACTCAATGACCAAACTCTTGCTAATCTCAAGGGAACAAGGCTGGAGCCCTCTGGGAACAAGGCACACGTTTTGATGGAACAAGGTGTCACGCTTAACTAATTGCTCCCTATCAGCTGCTTTTGGAGGGGCTCTTGAAGCACTGCTATGTAGCTGCCCTGAGCACAGCAAGGCTGCCAGGACAGACCCATGGGCTGGGCAGAAGCGTCGGTGAAACGACATGCACAGCAAGTGGCCTCACAGGACAGCCCGCCCTGGCTTCGGTGCAAGTGCTGCACCTGCCACCTGCGGGACAGGAGCTGTGGGGCCTTATGGGTCCATTTAACACCACTGTGAGTTATGCGCATAAACGAAGAGAGAAAAACAGTCCCCAAAGCAGGATGCTGGGATAAATCTCTGTATTTATCTGTTGTTCCCTACAAACACGAGACCTGACGGCACGTTTCTCAGGCCAGTGCATGGTTTCAACCCATGTCCCTGTGACCATCCTGGCCACATCCGAGCCATACTATTGTCCCTCCCACACCGGGATCAGGCCTTCCTGCCCCAGCACACTGGGATCTCCAGCACTTGAAACAGCCTGCCTGTAAATAAGAGGTATATAATTTAGGTTCACCCCTTTTTTTTTTTTTTTAATGACTATCTCACCATGGCAGGATTTGCACACGTCTCCTGGCAAACCTGCGGTGTTTAAGCCAACCTCCTTTCAGGAGAGCTCCTTTATATCACCACAATCATGCGACAAACTGCTGCTCTCATTTTCCCTCCTGCCAGCAAGGCGAACAGGACAGGGATGCACATGATTTTGACTTTTGGGGAGCCAAAGGGTTTGCAAAAATGTTTTATTTGAGAGGCAACCCTTTTTAGCTCCTTAGGCTTTTCTATGCACATTGGTACTTCAAACAACCCAGTACGCACTTGCTTTGCTCAGCTTCCACCTTGCTCTGTTCGTTGGCACTAGTAACACAATTGAGCTGCCCCCACTAGGGCTAGCTATCAGTTGTAAAACTGATCACTTGCTTCAGCACGGTGCTGCTCCTTCCCTTCATGTTTGGGCCTGACCCAAAGCCCAGGAAGCCGTCAGGCACCGCTAGGCCTCATGGCTGTTAGGTCAGGCCCCGCTGCAGACTAGCAAATGACATCTGTACCACTGGTGGTAAGCGTGGTTTAGCTGTGATTTGGCACTTGCAGCCATGAATTTGGAATGGGGTCTGACCTGGACCCAGGGCCCCACATGGTGCCCAGGGAACCAGCATCACCCTCCCGCTGGCATCAGCAGGAGCTGTGCACACAGCCAGGGCCGCGCCATCCTCCCGCAATGGGACATCGGGTGAAAGCCTTGCCCAGCGCTGAGCAAGGAGCCCCCTCCTCACCGCCTGTACCCCATAACGGGAAGGTAGCTGCAGGCCTGAGGTACCCCAGCCCCAGGGCGGGCAGCTCCTGCCCTCCCTCCTCACCAGGACCTGCTGTGCTGAGGGTAGGGGGCTCCTAGGGCTGCCCCACAGCCCAACCCCCAGGACAGCCCCAGGGCCCAGCACTGGACTCCCCATGCCTGACCCCCCACCCTGTGGCACCCCCGAGTGCCTGGAGGGTGGGTCTTCACCTGGTCTTTTTCCCTCGGAAAGCTCTGGTTAAAAACACAAAAGGTAAACTGGCCGGCTGCTTAGGCACTGCTCAGACATCCCAAACTTACTTCCCACCGATGTGAAAAATACCCTCAACAGGAGGAAAATCTGCTACCTGCTCTTTCTTCCTCCGGGTTTTCTGGATATATGGGATGAACAGACATTTGTGGCAATCTGATTGAGCAAGTTATAAGAAAACATTATGAATTTAAAGTAGTGCGAAAAAAAGTTTCCATCACCTCTGTGCCTATACCATGACACATGCCTCCTAATATATTACATAATAAAAAAGCCATGATGTTCTCAACCAATCAAATTATGCTACTGTCTCTTTAATAAACAAATCCATGTGCACATTAACAGTGTTGAAAATTCAATTTAAACTCTTTGTCTGTTGCTGCTTACTCTAAAGATGGTCTTTCTTAAACAACAGAGCACCAAGGAGTCGTTAGGGCTCTCTCTTCATTACTTCAAAAAACCAATCATTAGACACCAGAGTATATACGTAATTAGAAAATCACTTCCTTTGCAATCCAAGCTAAGTAGTTTACATACTGTAATTACAGGGACAAAATCAATTTTTAATCATTTCACTGATTGGGCTCATCAGCTCTGTGGGAACATTGTAACCTGCTTGTTGTGCAAAAGCAACATCTGGGCTAAAACAATTACCCTTTGTTTGCTACAATATTCCTTAAATCTTTTTGCTTGCATAAAAAAAAAATGAAAACACGAAGACAAGATATTTCAATGTCTTTTTGTCCTTGATCAACATATATCCTAAAGTACTACTTGCAACGAGAGTTTAGCGTTCCTCAGAATTTACAGTTAAACAGTACACTTCCAAGGAATGTATTTTTTCAGTGAGATAAAAGTATCTGATTGTTTTAAAGAACCATTCAGCTGGCTAATTGTTCCATAGCTAACACATGGTATTCAAACAACCCACACATTACAAAAGCTCATCTGGATAATAATGGGCAACTATTATTGCAATGGTTTACACTTTTCTAATACAAATGAATGGATTTTATCAAAATTTGAAAAAAAAAATCTAAGAAGCTGGGTATGTGTGAAAAATAGATGGTATGAATTGGCAAGGCAAGGCTAAGCATTTTGTTCTCTTAATAGGAAATGACCTCATTTACACTGGAGTAATAATTAGTACTGCTTCACTGACAGTTAAGAAAAAAAGTTTCACAGTATAATAAGGCAGCATCTCCTTTGTTAAGATCTACATTGATTATTAACCCTTGCCAATAAAACCCAAATTTAACTCTGCGTTAAGCGTACTAATGCTATGGCAAAGGCCCCCAAGTGCTAACAAAGGCTCCTAACCTACACCCGCCAATGCCCGCAGCTGCTGCATGGCTGGTACCAAAGCAGGCAGGATGGGATGTCAAGGCTTGTTAGGTGAGGACATCGACGTCCAAAATATTTTCTAGTTGGTGAAGGCCGGGCATGGCAGCTGGGGGACAGGTTCCTCCGCCAGCCTGTGGAGAAGCCACAGTGCTGGCAAGTGGAGGAGATGGGAGCCCTGCAGCTACCCAGAGACCGGGCATGCTCCAGGCAGCAGCAGCCTGAGCTCCCTCAAAGGCACCCTGTTCCTGAATAACTTACACAACATTTAGGTGAAAATATTTTGTATTTTATTCAGTAGATGCTTATATATATATATATATACATGTATGTATGTATGTATGTATATAATAAGGCCCTCATTAAAATCAATATATGTATCATATTGTCAGGCAAATATATGTTAAAATGTCACTTTGAATATGAAATAGAGCATTTTAAGGGCTTGACTCATTAAAGAAAAATATAAGCAAAGGGAAAAAAATATCTGTGGGTAAGGCTGGATAGAGATGGGCCGGAAACATATTCTAGCCCTACAAAAGTTTGAGATTTTTTTTTTCTCCCTTACATTCCAGAAAAATCAGTCTCCTGAAGACTTCCATGAAAATAAAAGGTGAAGAGAAAAGCATGCATCCCTACCCTGAAAAGCAGGCATCCCTCCTGTTCTGCTTCTCTCTCCCCACCCACCACTGCCCCAGGATAGCCAAGTGCACAGCAAAGCATAGCCGAGGTCCCCGGCATCCCACACCCTCCACCTCCCATCACAGCCAAACACGCCCACCTGTGGCCCCTCACCTTGGAGCTACTCCACCTGAATAACATAGTTCAATATTCTCTGCCCAGAAAAACCTCCTTATGCAAGGCCATGTCTGAAAAGCCAATCAGGCTTCAGGCTTGAACTCCCACCAGTCAAGCACATGAACCAACAGCCCCACAGATAGCACAGGTCCTTCATCTTCTACCCATTTGATTAGAAATTCAATCCTAATCATCATCGTTGACATAAAAATAGTCAAAACTGGCACGTTCCAATTCAAAAGCAGTTTATCAGAGAACCCCCAGGCAGGAACCACCCTAATCCAAATTCAGCTCTGGTTTAAGCACACAACACTTCTCTGAAGCAAAGGAAGCCACATCTACACAGGTAAATACAAGCTGAAGATGACATAGGAACAACCAGTAAAAAACAAAACAGACAATTACTAACAGCAAAAGCTTCCCCCTGTCAGATAGCAGTGTGCAGCAGCATATCACAACTGATGAAGGCCACACTAATTTTTGCCCACTGCCCAGATGTCCCAAGGGAATAGCAGCAGCTGTGTCCAGCAGCAGGGCTCACCTTGCCCACCCTTCATCCTTCCCCTCACACCTGTCCTAACGTGGGGGACAAGCCCTTTCAGCCAAGTCCGAGAGGGGGCCATTGAGAGCAGCCTCCTCCCAAAATCAGCTACCCCCTTACAGACAGCATGGGGAGGTTCCTGATAAACACGTTACTTCAAGAGGGCCAGCACCCAACACCGACTTGGTACCAAAGGTGAAGCAGGTAAGATGCAACCTTTGTGCTAACACCTACGTTAATACTCAAGGTTGGGACAGCATACATGAGCAACCCAGCCTCAACACCATCTAAAATACTCCATGAGCCAATTCTTCATTCACACAAAATAAACTTCTTGTGAAAAAAAAAAAAAAAATATCAACCTTAGACTCTTCAGAAGATCTGCAGGACTATTTCAACTCAGTTAAGCTTCTGGGCTTGTAGCACTTGTATGTGCAATTAAAAGCAGAAGTTACAGGGTTTGAAGGACCAAGCCAACTGACTATGAATTGCTTGGAAGATTGAAAAGTTTTTCTTTACTGGTGCACAGTTAGGGATGGGTGTTGCCTGCAAGACTTCAGCATGGAAAAGTATAGGGAAACTGAAAATTTCAGCTTATCCAGGGGGCATCTCAGCAGCACCTGTTGGAAACTGGTATGTGCCAAACAATAAAATTCATTTTTATGATATGTCTGGTTCCATAGGAGTGCCTCAAATCATAACTATAATTGAAGTTGGTAGCACTAAAAAAAAAATATATATGTATATATATGGTCAAGTTATAAGGGTGTCCTGTTAGACCGTCATTGTCATCAGGAACAACTACCCATTGATACACAACTGATCTCTACTTCTACTGAAACAATCATCAATTCACAGTTTTAAAGAGAAGAATATATAAAATACTTATGAAATGATAGCTTGGGAAAATGCATTTTTCATTTCTAACTATCTTGTTAGTGCATCAAATTACAAAACACCATCTGAGGCAGTTTTCACCACATCACATAAGAGGACATTTCATAAGCGATACTGCTCTCATCACAGTCTAGTAAAGAAAGAAAGAATCTATAAACAAACTCCCTCTTTCTTGTTTGTTTTACATTTTCTATGTAGAAAAAAAAATCCAATAACCCACAAAAAGATGTAGGTCAAATGTTCTCATCTCAAATCTTCCTTGATAAGTAGTGATTTAAGAAGTCTATATAAAAAATGTGTTATTCCCTTTCAGCTCACAGGGAAAAAATGATTCAGAAATAGCACATAAAAAAATATTCAATGTCACTAAAACCAGAATAGAAAATGTTTTATAGATTAACAAACATTGTAATGAATTTGCACAACCTTAACTGACTGTATACATAGCATAATGAAATGGTCTACATCCTTTCAAAGAAAAATTAGGTATTCCAGCACATAGCTTTAGAAAAGCATTGTTCGGAAAAACCTGCATTTTTTCCCAGCTACCATGTAATTTGTGAGATGCATTTTTAAATGATCTGCAACTGCAGCAGGCTTCATCAGTCAGATGATACAGATAGATAATTCACCAAACTGTCACATGATCTTCCATCAGTCTAAAAGATGTGAATATATTGCCACAAGCTTTGGGAATAATGGGTGCACCTGTTTACAGTGTCACCTCTGTTTGCTAATTGTCTCCTTGAGCTACATTTTACTTCTAATGCATTTATTTTTGACAGGCAGTGTCTATTTAGAAATCACATTACTTCAAGTGCAATTGTTCTTTTGTCTATCAAGTAAATGAAGTGTTGTTATACAGATTTCAGGTTCTGATTAGTGAAGTATCAGCACACCACAAAGGTCAATCAGTTATTTACCTGAAGTAACAGAAGTATGACAGGCCTCCTGGATATCCTCTAGATCATGGTATAGCTCATATCAGTATTAATATTATATATACCAAAGTCTGTGTGTATATATATATATACACCTTTTTTTGCATGTATATATTATGCAAATATACTAAATATTCTAAAACATACAGTACTGTACACTGAGTAACACAAGAAAAAACTACTTGAACAGAAATGTCAATACAGACCCAGCTCCTCTGCTCAAGTATTTCAGCTAAGCTAAGCCAAAGTAATGGTGAAAACTAAGAGGTCAGTCCCTCGAGCATTTTGCAACGCTGCATGCGCATCACACTAACAGAACTAATGTTTCAAAAACATTTTTTTAATTGTGCTTCCTTCTTTTTATAGAACAGTGAAGCAAAATTTAGTTAAGGTTACTTGCATTAGCTTCAACTAATAATATGCCATAAGAAATTAAGAGGAGCCACTTGAGGTCTAAGAAAGACCACAGGGGATTTTTAGTCACACCCGTACCCTCATGTCTGCGATGCTTCCAATGTTCAGTTAAATAACACGTCTCAATAGTATATAAAGACATCGCTTTGTACCAAGTAAAACTATACTATCAAACAGGAAATTTTGAAAACCTAAATCAGCACATTGATCACACAGGCACTTCACTGCATATATATTGATCCTATAAAAAAAAATATATAGCATTTTAACTTTTCGTTACTGAGGTGGAAAATAGTACTGCTGTAGTAGCAGCAGAGGTTTGCCAAAGCTTCATTATTTCTGGTGTACCTCTGTCCACGTTCCATTTCCCCACATGTATGTGAGGACAAGGCAGAAGAGAAGCATACAAGCGCAATACTGATTTCTCAAAGCTGTGGATGCCACCTCTGTTAACACCTACCCTGCCTCAAGGAGGTCTAGGTACAGACTGGTCTCTGTACATGCACAGCAACCCCAGGGGCTTAAAAGGGAATTCCAGCCACCACCAAGTAACTGCTTTACTAGTTTGCCAAAAGAAACAGACACAAAAAGCCACACTTGCCTTAAGTCACATTCTAAATTGGCTCCCAGGAGCATTTCCCTGCCTTGTTCACTAAAGCACTGTGTATGTTTTCTCTGTGTTTAGCATATGCTATGTAACCTGAGCAGGACTTCTATTGTTCCAGTAGTTGTTTTTCTAAAGTATGTTCCCATCAGGACCATAATTACATGCAAAACACTAGAGTTAGAGTCAATCATAAAGTCACTTAAAATTTTATCTTAACAATTTCTAGCAAGATTACGACACATATTGAAACAGAATATGGAAGAAATCATAAAGCTTGGTCACAGATGCAAACCAATGATAAAGTTCAGATTATTCTGAGTTAGTTTATGTATTCCAAGAACCAAAACGCTACAGAAGAGTCTTCCCTGATGTATTTTGAAGAGCATTTTTCAAGTACGTGTGCAAATGTAAGCACAATTTAGGTAGAGTTAATCATTCTTGAACATCTTACATACCTGCATTTATGACTAAAGCTTGTGGAAGCTTGAGCCTGAAGTTCTCAGACAATATTTCCCTTGCAGCTTCTGAAGTTAAAATCACAACTGCCATACCCTTAGCAGCAACAGGATTGTCAGTACTTTTCAAAGAGGCAATGGACGTGGAACTTCCATTTGCTCATAACCCCAACATGTCCTACCATAGCCTGAAGTTGTACGCTTTCCACAGAAGTGATTTATTTTCTGCGAAGTTATTTAATAATTTAACCTACCCCCAGAATTACTGTTTTCTTTTACAGAACAACGAGCAATCTTCACAATTATTCTGCATAGAGAGAAGTGGATACACTCTAGCAATAAAGGTGCTTGCCTAAGACCAAATCCTGCAAAGCGCTCCTTTTGCACACAAACAGTCTCCTTGAAATCAATGAGTTTTCTTGAATGAGCTCTTCACACAAGTAAAATGATCAGGTCCTTAAACACCAGAAAGTACAGACAACTGTGGTAGCATTAAGCATCAAACAGGAGGAGGTCACCACAATGGAGTGAAGTATAGTCACCTACCCCACATGGTTAATGGAATGTGACAGGCCAAATTCAGATCAAATGTGAACAGGTACACTTCCCTGCCTGCAACAAAACCTGTTGAAGAGGTCTCAGCTTTGCTTAGCCTGTAGTTTGAGGTAGTAGCAATGCAATTAACCAGCATTATCAATGAATAACCAAAGCCGACCAGCATGACAATAGCCAGAACAACACAGCTCTCCAAAACCACGAAGGTGCTGTTTTCCTGACCACCTGGGTTCCTGTGTGCTGAACCCTGGGCAGTCTGACAGGAGCGGTGGCATGGCAGGTGCAAGGCCCTGCACCCTCACCACGGCAGGCCCCAGGTCTCCTGTCAGGCCCCTGCGAACACCTCATGCCGCCAAAGATCTAACCAGCCTTTGGCCCTGCTGTACTTCAACTTCTGGACCACTTTACAATTGACAATGGAAATACTTAATTCCATTTCAGTCACCACATTTCTCTTCTTTTTTAATATGTATTTTAATATTGGATTGAAGGGGGTAGCGAGCACAGCTCTTCCAAGCAGAACTAATCCTCCTGTGAGGATGGATGAGTCCCCCAGCTCTCACATCAGAAGTGCAAGGCATTCTGGTTAGCTGGGGAGACAGCACACCGCAGCAGGTTGTAAAACAAGGATAAACAACAAATTTTACCTTGGTGGCAACTTTCATTTTCCCCCTGTCACCAGGGATGTGCAAGACCAGGCACGGAGTGCGTGCAGAGGCGCGGGGAGGACATGTGTGCCAACTGAGTTTATAGTGAAGCAGGGGAGCACGTGGGTGGCAGCAATTTAAAAAGCAGCTGTGTGTATGTTTTTCCCGGTTAGACTGTGAAATCACAAATAGTGGAATCAGCACAGTAAGCTTAAAACCATGCTAACCCACTTGGCTGCCTTTTATTGTTAACTTTGTGTCTACATTTTTCCTTATTTTCTGAACACCAAACAATTCCCTCTGCCCCAACTACCTCCTTTTATTAAAAATAAAAATAAAAAAATAAGCAGATATAATTTAACTAAATATTTCTAATGTAGTGTTAAAATGGTGAAGAATGAGGAAGTACTATAAAACAGGACATTTGTGGCCAAACCTTTGGAACATTCATATAGTTACATATATTTTCTCTAAGTAATCAGGAATGTATTGGTATTTTGAAATTATGTATCCCTAATAACACAAAAGTACTTAAGAACAGAAATAGACAGTAATGGAAAATGCAGTCAACTGTTGACAACATATAGAATTTCAGAAAATAATTTACAGAGAACAGCACAGCAGATGAGTCAAAATTTTCTCAAAAATATTTCTTGCCTCCGATAGTCCAATGCAATTCATTTTCTATCTCTGTTCATTAATCATTGTTAAAATTAGTGATCCATTTCTTCCACTCTGCCATCTGCACTCAGCTTCGTAACAAACATGACACCTTCCTGCATAATAAAACCTGACAACTACGAGGATGCATTTCCAAATAGCTTTCTGCATATTTGCACCTCTATAACTGATTCTGTTGTCAGACAAAAGTGGATTATTTAACCAGAGTTCTTTCTTTATCAATTCAGTACACAGATGTGTGTTTGTGAGGGAGTGTATGCGTGCATATGTGTATAAAATGATCAAGTAAAAATTGGTTAATTTGAATTAAAAACAAGATATACCAGATCTCTTTGAATTCTCATAGTAGATAAATCATATATATGTACATTAGTTTTAAACTTCTACAATGAAGCTTAAGGATGTAACGTTTGGATTGGTTTCATCTTGTAAAGTTTGCATACACAAGAATTATCCTGACACTCCAATTTCCTCCAAAGGAAAAAAAAAAATCATATCCAGCTCTGTTGTTTCCAAGCCTTTGATCACTGACAATTTCAAATAAATATTTTTAAGATAAGACGAAATATCCAAGCAATGAAAAGATATAAAAAAAGTGAACAGATAAATAATTAAAATTCAGGATGTCATTTCCATCCTGTTCAGGCTAGCCTTCTAATCTCCTGGTGGCAGACGGGGACCGGAGAACAGGGTGAGGTTCTTGGTCTCTTTCCATTCCATCAACAGACTTGGAAAGCCATGGCAGCAGCGCGTCTGAGTGGTCCCTTCATAAATGCTAATTACACTTAGATCCCACTGATTAACAGAAGCTGCAGTTCTCAGCACACTGAAAATCAGGCTAATGGTGGGAGCATTAGGCCATACGCACACAAGTCAACAGGAACCTCTCCATCAACCACGAGGAATCTGGTACCCTGCTCACAGCTATGCTTGACAGAAAGCACCCAGCCAAGGGGTGAGCAGAGCTGGTGAGCTACAGAAACTTCGCTCCTCTTCTCTCAGCACGTGGTAGGAACTAAGAGAGCATGTGAGGGGGCACACCAGAATCCTCTGGAAGCAAAAACTGGTTACCAAGGCCTATTAAAACCCTTTCAGTCCAGCCTGAGAAGTACACTAATAATTATCTGGAATTGGAAAAGAGAAACCTTTTCCAATAGGTAGGATTACCATCCCATAGTAACCTTAACTAACTGTGCCTAAAGCAAGTCCTGCAGGTGCCTTGTAATAGCAGGCAGAATGACAAATACAGTGTCCAAACTGGGAACTTCTGTTACTTTTTCAGTCAGCTCCCTTATTTTTTAAATTCATAGTCATGAACATACTCATACTCATGTACATGCTCTGAGTCAGGTGAGCCCATGGCCACCAAGCAGCCCTCCAGGCACAGAGGCAGCTGCTCCACAAGCTGCTGCACATTCATGTCTGATGGCTGCTACCTCCAAGGACAGATGAGCTCTTAGGAAGAGAACCAAGGCTGACAGCACACCCTAGAAGACAGTGCTGCAGTCAAGAGACCATGTTCACTTCCCAGCTTGACCAGCTGACCCACTCACTAAACCCAAGATATCCCAATTCTGGATGTCCCTGTCTCCCATTTTTAAATGGAGATACCGACACACCTCCTTTGCGACTCACCAATGAAAAAAGCTAGATGGTTTTCCATACATCACAGATTACAATGCGTGTAACAAAATGGTATCAGCACCACGTGGTTAACAAACCTTCTCCTCTCAGCATCCCAATTTTCATCTGTGCATGACCATTATCATCATTTCTGTCCTATAAATTTGTGACAGAAACTGTCAGTGGAGAGATCTTCCATTGCTAATATCTTAAAAAGCAATTAAGCTTATACAGCATGTACACAATAAATTATGGAACATACATTCCAATGTTTTTTTTTTTTTTTGAACAGATGAAATAAGAGGGACCTAGAGTCCAAGCCCAGCAGGCCAAATTCAAATTCTAGCAACCCCTCCAATCAATGTACACTATGAGAAACAGCAGAACATTTTAAAAGACCTAATTCTGCCTTCAGAGATATGCCTTCCACTTCCACACATACAACAGGCCAGAATTAGACACAAAGTTTCTGCAAGAATTATTTCAGAAAGTTAAATCATTTCTATATTAAAGGAAGTTAAAAAAGAAAAAAAAAAAATCTATTTTTGATACAACAGTGTCTAATACCAACAGCAAACGTATGTCACTCTTTGGAAGAAAATCTGCATCTGACATGAAAGTGTCTGTTCAAAATTTAAACCAGATGTGATATAGAACAGCTGAAATCTAAAGTTGGAAAAAAAACAAGACGTATAAGAGATAGCAACTGACTCCTCCTGCTAGCTACTGGAAGGGTAAGAATCCTCTTTTTAAAGTGTATTTTATTTTGGATATTAGGGTTTGTGTTTAGTTGTTTTCTCATTTTTTAATATTCCCTCTCAGTTTGGAAATTTGGAAACAATTTGAGAGTCTAGCCTACTTATGAATTTTCTGTATGTTCTTGTACTGCTCTCAGTAAGCATTTGAGAACAACTACCAACTATTCTTTTTATTCTTCACTTGGAAGTAAAAAAAAAAATTCAAACATTGTCTCTATAGCCTCCTCTTTTGCCTTTTAGTTTCCTTTTTTCTTCACATGTCTGCATACTGACACATTCAATTTCAGGTTATCAGCACATCTGAATTACAGAATACTGATGGGGATAGAGGGCAGGCCTCTCTGGACTGATTAGCATCATTTAAGAAAGCATTCACTTGCTTGCTTCATTGGCTGCAGGGATTCCATGATGGGTGGCCTTTTAGCATTAGAAGTCAATATGGAGCAATCTCATTTGAATTAAATATGGACAAAAGAAAAGATTTGATTGTGGTTATTCATAGCTAACCTTTTAATTTTGCAAAGCTCTGAAATTTGGAGGTTTATAAGCCATAAAACTTAAATATACTTAGTTCTTTATTTCTTTCAACTCGCTTCTCTTCTCCTCCTCCAGTTTTTATGTACTTTTTAATTTGTGCAAAACTTAAACCAGAAGCTTATTTCAAAATAAATGTCTGGATGAATATTCAGGAAAACCTTTTAACCTAGTTAAATCTACACTGACTATAAAAGGAGGAATGCCTGATTCTAATCCATAAATGTATGTAAATCCACACTGAAAAACATATTTGTATCTATCAGA
Source organism: Anser cygnoides (assembly GCF_040182565.1). Lineage (NCBI taxonomy): Eukaryota > Metazoa > Chordata > Aves > Anseriformes > Anatidae > Anser > Anser cygnoides. The sequence continues at coordinate 20,618,293 of NC_089884.1, read as the reverse complement.
CTCATACTTGTTTCTGAATGGACCATAAATGCAGCCAAGTATTTCATTAACACAAATAATTATGTATGGCTAGTCATTTTAAGACCTTTGTTAACAAGAGCCTGTGTCCATGGAAAGGTTGCAATGATTTGGAGTACAACAACAAAATCTGATCATAAAAAACAAATTTCTCTTCTCACATTAAAGTAAAAATTATTGTAAGAACCAAAACAAAATACTAATGACAAGTTCTCACTAATTGGTGAAATCACAGAAACGCATAACATTAGGCTACAGAAATAGTTGGGAGAAAAATAAGTAAATCTTAAGTTTTCCAAGAGATTAAAAGAAGTTAAGTACAAAATTTGACTTCCAAGTAGACGAAAGCACTGAAAGTGTAGCCAGCCTCTCTGAATATCTGATCCCTCTGCACTTGAAGACAGTGGGAGTGTTGCCATTAACTTCAATGGAAGCAAAATCAGACATTGAGAAATGAAGTGGAAATGGCTTTTGCTGAGCTGGGCTGACTGCCACGATATGGGATAAGCTCAGCCTACAAGGAACACAGGATAAATATCACACTACTTTGAGCACATGACTTGTCCCTTTGCCACTTATCCCAACTGACTAAGCTTAAATTTGAAATATATAGTTAGCTGCAGTCCAGACAATTTCATTGATATCCTGATGAAGGAGAAAAGTATTAAAAGTCCCTCAGTGGATGTTTCATTGAAAAAGATTCCAGCAAATCACTCCTCTATTGCAGACACTGCTGAAACTAAAATCAAGATCTGTTTAAAGCATTTTCATGGATCATGTTAAAGATTAAATCAGCCCCATAAAAAGCAGCAGCAAAACACTACCTGCATTTACATCTTTTAGCTGTTTTATGGAAGATAAGCCTGGAACCATCCAAAGTATTCACAGAACTGCTTCTGTATTCCTGAAGATTTTAGTTCATTCCTGCTGTTGTAATATAGAGAGCACCTAGGTGAAAGAGAACGGAAGGTAGGGAGTATATTTCCTGAAGAAGCATATGCATTCAACTTTTTCAAATTGTATGATCTCACTGTAGCATTCAATAATTTTAAAGCCTAGCTTTTCCAAGTTTCCCTCCTGTCCTTAATTTAGTACTTTCCCCAAAATTTTGATTTTCAGCTTCTTTCCATGCAGTATACCAGACCTCTGCACGTTCATGCAGCATTACATCAACAGCATCCTTAGCATGCATTTTGTCCAATTTTTAAATGGAATAACTCTAAATAAAGAAACAAAGTGCTTGGGAGTACTTTCACTGCAGCATAAGCATTCTAAAAAGGCCCTTCACAAATGTTTCCAATATGCTTTATACTGCAACCCAACGTGCAACTTCTAAACTACACCACCACAAGTAAGAAATTAGAAATGTTGAGGGCTATTGAACACTGAATTTTCACAGTGCATCTGCACAAAGTTATTTAGCACAGATGTTTCTGTAATTGTGATCCACTGGAAAAACTCAAAGTGTTCAATGGCCCTCACACTTCCACCTGCAGAGCAGTACTGGTCTAGTACAACTATGCTGAGCTGTAACACACAAGCAGCAGCAATAGAGGCTGGATAAGACTTGGTAAGATTTTTCCAAATACTGTTATTCTGCTTTGTTTGTTAAGGGGTGTCATGATTTTGGGTTTTTTCTTTTCATTTACAAAAAGACCCACATATTAAAAAGGGGTGAAATAGATTTTACATGCCTGGCTTTGAACCTGGAAATCTCCCACAGTGCAACTAATTGCATTGCCAACAAGACACAGGAGTACACCCACAAGCAGCATAAAATGTAACTGTGAGGGGTGTGATGGTAAGTCTTTATAAATAATACATTTATCCCAAGGTGCACTTGTGTCTGTGTTGTTAATGTAGGTATTTTTTCATTAGTAGCCGTAAAGGTATCTGGGCAGGTGAACATCAATATGCATCTAAAGACAATAAAAATAAGGAGACAACAAGAGGACAGGACTTGCTTCTTAGGCAGAATGGTTAGGTATATCCAGTTCAAGCAACAGCAAAAGGAAGTGAAGATCATTACAATGACCCTAGATCTCCTATTCATTCACACAGCCTCAGAAATTCCCAGGAGAGCATCACCCTGCTATGACTGTCAACAACAATGATGACAACAACAAAAAAGCATGCCTTTGGGCATAGGGACAGGCAGCATTTCCCTGCCTGCAGAAATGGCTGAGCAGAGGATGGGCAGCCCGAGTGCACAAACCTGTTTAAAGAGCACTGAACCGGGACGGGTGTCGCCTTTCTTACCCCACTGCCAATGTGCAAGGAAGTAGATGGACCATTCACTTAACCTCCCCTGTGAATCCCCAAACAAGGATCATAGAGAACTTTCTCAAATGAGAAAAAGAGGCAAGTGATTAGAGAAAAAGATGTAAGGAAGATATGGATAACACAACTTTGATACATAAAAACATCATTTATTATGGCCATCAGCACACATTGGACTGTAGCAGTACATAAACATTAAGTGGTAGGTTGCTGTTTTTGCAAAACACTAATCCATAATGTGGACTCATATTTTGAGCCATAAAAAATGAGGATAATGGCTAAGTTATCATTTGAAAATTGGCTGCAGTAACTGCACTATACATTTTTCAAAGCATATGAACAATAACATGACAATTGCTCCTGACTAGATAACCACTTTGTGCTGCTGTCCCATCAGATCTAACAAACTGATTTAACAAATTTAACCATGTCAGTGCTTCAGCAGGAGAGCAACCAGGATCACTTCACTGCTCCACGAATCAATCTTTCCACAGTTTTTGTCCCAGAATTGTTCCTAGAAGTTTCTCATTTGCTACAACAGCCTCAACCATCTCTAATTTTCCGTGGTGTCACCCTGCTGTTTTACCCTTACGTTCTTCACTCCTCTCTTTCTCTAGGTGATCTCCTTTACTCGCATGCCTTCTTCTTCCAAGTTTATGTTGATGACACCTGCATCTACTTCCTAAACCTGTCTCCTATACAAGCCTTGCGCATCTGCCTCTGAGACCACCTCTTCTAATTATGTTTCTGCCAATTTGAATTGGAAAGGATAAAACGGAACTATTTGTCTTTACTTCCAATCTCGTGCCATTCCCTACTTTCTGTCACTGTTAATTGGTAATATCATTTCCTTGTCACCTTCAGCATGACTCCTTATTCTCTGCCTCAAAAATTACAAAATAACTCCAAACCTGCCACTTTTTCCTATACCATAGTTTAGTAAACAATATCTTTCTAAGCAGCTAAGACTCTTCAACTACTCCATCCTATCACTGCAACTACTTCTACTTACTCATTCCCCAAATACTCAGCTCCACCCCAGCACAGACAGCTGTTCACTGAGTAGGCCCGAGTGTTCTGCAATAGAAACAAATAATTAAATGATAATGAGGAGGCAGCATGCTGATAGACGAGGTGGCACTACATCCTATAAGACAGCATCAAACCAGTGTGCCAAGATAGAGAGAAAGAAGACTGATATATAAGCTGAATTGTCATTTAATACCAAAAAGCAGGGTTCTGGTTGGTCATAGTACACATCTGAGAGTATTGAATAGCACTCCAATTATATTAAATTCACCATCCTGGGAAATATTTTTAAGAGACATGCATAACGTCCTTTTGAAAACTCAACAGAGGACCAGAAACTCAAAGGCATGCAAGCTCTTGACCCTTATTCAGGCACCCAAATTCCACTAAAATAGAGATCAAGCACCTAAAAATCCAAAAGGCTACACACTTCAGAAGATCTAAGCCACTGGCATGTAGCTCCCTGAGACACTTTTGAAGTTGTAACCCCTGGTCAAATGCTATCTTAAATACTACCATCCCACCACCTCAGTTCTCACAGCAATTTTATCTGGTTGATATATTTATTCCTGTCCTGTACTATCGAGCTGTAAAAATAGCTTTATTGTTCCACCTTAGAGGTGGCTGCTGAGCAGTAGGAAACCTTCCTAAACCACTACCTCGCAGCCATTTTGTTAAACTGTAGGTGCAGCAAACTTTACAATACTCAAGTAAGAGTTCCTAGGTAAACGCACGCTCCTCGTATAACCAATGAGCTAATCAAGAAACATGAAACTAATGTGTATTGCACAAAACATTCGTTCAGTCCTCTTTCGTACTAAACCTCATGGTGGTTAAAACCTTGGCATATTTTTGGGTTTCCAGCTATTCTCCCTGCATAACATGAGCTGAAAGTAGCTGCCTAGAAATAACTGTTTCTAAGAGCTTTTGGTATATGATTCTCTCTGCATTAAAGCATTGATCCTTTTTGTGCGGGGAGGCACGTTTTTAATGTTCAAGAGACAAAATTAAGTCTTTTAAAAAATAATAATAATGAAGTCCTAACAGTCAAATGGTAATACAAAAATGAGAGAGGAATTAAAGCTGAAACGTCATCCTTAACTCACCCCCACCGTGCCCAACTCTTGCAGGGGTCCTCTAACAATTGGTAATCCTTCATAGTGTACCATATGTGCTGCAATAACAAGGCCCAATGAGGTACATTAAGGATGCCATTTCAACCTTACCTCCTTGCTTCTGCGTAATGAAGGGAGACCCTTAACTCCATTTTAACATAGTCTAGTGATCGAATAAAAGAAAAGTTGTACTTTCCTAGGACAATGCTGCTCAGTTTTGTAGTGTAAATAAAAATGGCTTAAGTTGGTCAGCTGCTAACCACATGGTAATAATAAGTACAACAGACCGAAGTTCACAATTATTTCAGATTTACTCTCTTCCTGATCTTTCATTTTATCAGCAAAACATCCTCTTGGCAATGGGAAGCTAAGCTGAAACTTAAATGAAAGAAATGCAAGAAGTAGATGACAAAAGACACAATTTCATGAAAGGAAAATATTCAGACCTCAGCCTTGACCTTGACCTTTTACTGTCTTTTAACATTAAACATTTGCCCCACCTTCGAAAAGATAAATGTGGCTTTTGATGACAGCCTATGTTATCTGAGGATTAAAATAGCCCTCTTGCAGTGCTCAACATTAAAGTCTTCCGCATTTGCAAAATTGCAAACAGATGCAACTCAAGTACCTGCAAATAATCTGCCAAGACCAATTTCAAAAGGGAGATTTCAAAATATGTGGAAGTCATTAGGACATGTATTATTTTTGCAATGAATAGGCGCCAGGAGTGTCTCAAGAAGCAGATGGGTGCTACTTTGTTTATAAAAGATCAACAGAATATTTGCCTGTAAATGAAGACGTATAAGCTATATGAAACAATTATGTTAAAATGGTGAATGTTTCAAAGCTAATTGTAATGGTCTTTTAAGATCTGAATTCCTCATTTCTTACAGCACACTAAAATATCATTTTAGTTTTGGTCTTGATTGATATAATTACAAAAATGGCAGAAAATTAAAGCAAATGCTGTCAGTTTTGCTGTTGTAAATGTTGTCACTTTATCACTTGTTTACAGTTGCTCCCATACTGATAAGTGAATATTTTTCAACATGCATAAAAAATTCGACCTTAATCTCCTGGGAAAATACAGAAAGGACAGTAATAAACATTAAGCTTAAAAACAAAACAACAAGAAAAATCCCAAACTGCAACATGCTACCTAATGACCAGTGACTTTAAAATTCACACATTTATAAATTTCCAGCTCAATAAAACATGAGATCACAAAGGAAACTCACTATATATAACACAGAAATTTATAAAGAACTCAAACATTAACGCATCATCCTTACAACAGAACAATAAGCTATAGCACAATACAGCTGGTTAAAATCTCAATGTTGTATTTCTCAAAGTAATATATTTTAAATCAGGCCTCCAAATGATAATGAAAAATTTATCTGTCCAGATAGTAAATCTATTTGGCATTATTTACCATGAGGAGGATGTACAAGCTGCAAGAAAACCACATATTTTACTTGCCCATCAAAAATATTAATTGCTTGGGCAAACAGAATTTTGCACTGTTGATTAAGATATCTATATCTAGAAAATTCCAGTGAATAAATATTTTTTACCAGTACTGAGGCAAATAGAAAGAGTATCATTATAATCATGTCTTGATACATGTATTCAAGAAAAAATTGGGGGTGTTTTTTTTTTGTTGCTGCTGCTGTTGTGGGTTTTGTTTGTTTCAAACAAAACTGGGCTTAAATAAATACAAATGTATATGACATGTTTATATCAAAATAGTAATTTAAGATTTCCTGACTTCATAACATACCGACTACTGCATGGCTACTTTCTCTTACTGCCATTTACATGAAGTTGTGATATAGCAGGCTTAAAACACAGTGGAAGCCCTCAGAGTGCAGGTTATGAAACACAGCGAAAATTAAGAGAGTAAATGCAAATACTTTTCATGGTCTCAAGGTTTTAGTAGGTCCTGCAAACAGCAATCTTCACCTCCCCCCCGCCCCCGCCTCCCTGTATGTGTGCGCGCATGTGCATGAGAGATGAAGTTTCTGCTAGGACTTAAACACCCTGTTCTTCACCGTTAATCTTCCAACTCAGGCTCCTACTGTTAACATATGCCTATAAGATACAGGCAGAAAAGGAGAAAAGAGAAAGAAATAACAAAAAAAATGCTAAAGAGAAATAATGGAAGATAAGCAAGGAAAGCTAGGCAAAAGGGAGAAAAGAACAAACAACAAAACAAGCAGAACATTAAGAACTATACCTTGGCTTAAAAAATGCTTCTGCATGTGAAAAAACATCACAGTATGGGATTAGTGGAATATTTCCTTGATATTTGATTCCTTGATATTCTTGATATAATCTTTCATCTATATAGGTTAGATAAACATACTAATGGTAAAGCTTATATAAAAATGAATTTGCAGTGTTTTTGAAGCTTGCATTGGCTGCTATATAACAAAACCACAAGTGAGCTTCCACCTATGAGCTCACAGTATCCAGTGCCAGCATCGTGACTAGACTGAGTTAAGTTTCAGCTAACTCAAGACTAATAGGAGTAACTCATGAGTAAGGACTGGAAGATTGGACACAGTAATTAATAATAGTCTTGTCATTTCAGAGCTAAAAGGCTTTGGAAACTGCAGTTACTCGGTGAGCATCAGCAGGTCCCACCTGTGCTCAGAATGAGCCCCACAAGCACAGGTCAAGCAGCGAGTTTAGCCAGAGTAGCCCATGCAGCAAGGAACTCAACACAAGCCAGCCTTGTGGAAAAACACTCATTTAGGAATGTTTGCTCTTTAAAAGCACAGCTCTGTCACGTAGTGCTGTCCTTCACACCACTGCTTTCAGGAGTGCTTCATGTCCATCTCTCCTTGGAATGTCTGTGGAGATCTACTGACGTGACCTAAAAAGGAGCGCCCAATTCTAAAAATCTCCTCCATTTGCACAATTTGCACAAAGTGTCAGGAAGCAGGTAACAGCAGGTGGTGGAAAAGAATAAGACAAACATTAGACAGCTCCAAGGGGATAAACATGATCCAAGTGAGGTGCAGCAATGAAGTCCATGCCTTCAGAACTGCTTCTGCCCAGTGTCCTGGTCCTGTGCAGTAAAGAGGAAGGATGAGCTTCCCTCTGACAGTGCTTTATCTAATTTATTGATTTTTTCCACTGGAGCTTTTGTAAGAGCTATTTCCCTTTTTAATGTAACTGCCCCAGATCAGCTAAACACAGATATTCCCTTCTGTTCCCAGCACAAGGGCATCTGGGGATTCGATGACCAGAATTCAGCCCCAGGATGATCTCCTCACCTCCCAGACCTGAAAGGGACACCTTCCATTCGCTGCCCCCAGCCCAGGGGACCTGGCAAACAGGCGATGGGCTGCAAAATAACAAACTGCTATAGTAAGTTTTATTTGAAAGCAGTTGCCAGGTTCCAGAAATGGCAGAATTCCTGTTTGTTTGGAAGAGAAGGATGTATTTGTACTGCAGATATATCCTGAACAAGAGGTTGTCTTGCCGACTGCTCAGAACACATTTGGAGGAGCTGGATTTCAGCTCACAAAGGGGTCTTTACCGTCTGGAGACTCCTATGGCCTCTGGTCTACCACTGGAGTTTTAAAAGGATCCCATCAAGGTGCCTACTTAAAACTGAATTTGACGATGGCTGGTTGACTCGTGCCAGAATATGCATTTATGTAACACAACATTTGCAGGTACTGGCATCATAAAGCTGCCCTGAAAAACTAGGTATTCCAATAAATTCAGTTCCAACACATGCTGACCCTACTCTGCACAAAACATACAATTTGAAAATTATGCCAGCCTCTGCAAAACTATGTGGAATGTCTTACGCCGTGAATTAATATCCACCAGAGACTTAGCTGAGATCATCAAACTCTTTTCACGTAAAACAACAAATTAAATCACCCCAGGAACTAAACACATGAAAAAGCCTGCATGCTATCAGACAAGCTAGGTCCCTATAAGGTAGATTTCTTTAAGCACAACATTAACTATACTTTCAGAATACACTGCTTCTATTGTTTATATGCACCACATAATGAAATGCTACTTCTGTTTTCACCAGATGGTAGTACATATAATTTTCAGGCCTTCAGTTCATATCATAATACAAACAATTGGTATGGCAAATATTACCGGTCTATAAACACTTCCACTGTTCCACAGCTCTTACACAAAAACAATACAATTTTTCCATTTCACTGTTGTAACAGAAACCATGATAATTTTTGATATTCCAAAATATATGCATATTTGGTCATTTCTTGCTGCATGAGACAAATGAAATGATCAAACCTCAGACTGTTTGGCTGCCTCCATTTCTTAAATAAAAATCAAATATTAACAAAACTATGCAAATATCAAAACGCTTAAACTGTACAATACAAGATGTATCCTTAATACATTTTAACAATAACACATGCTGTGTTCCTACACTGGAATAACATCATCCATATGAATCCCAGGAATTTAGTATATCTGACAGTTTCTCTCAACCACCCATAACATTCTTTCCTGTCTCATTGTAGCTGGCAAAAGAGAATTCTATAATTGAGTGGTACAGAACATGTGCCCTCCCTGCTAGAAGATGACAGATGGATTATAAAAACTTCAAAGGAGAGCATTTGGAGCACCAGGGGAGAGATAGTGGGTATTTGAACTCTCAGTCTTTACCCAGGAGACAATGGCACTCTGACATGGTGCATATATCAAGGAATGGTGTAACTAGATAGACATAATCTTTCTTTTCAGTAAGTATTTAACATTCTGTTACGAACAAGTTTCAGCCTAGCTAAAGTGCAACTCATCTTAATACTAATCATCGTAGCCTGAAAGGCTACATGCCCCCTTTTTTCAATTTTGGTTCAACTGCTCCTTCATAAAACTGTTTTTTAAAGGACAGAAGCAGCGTTATAGAGGTGTTTGGGTAGTGGAAAGACTATTTTTAATCTTAAAATTAATATTTTACTGGGATTTAGTATTTGCATAAGTGTAGGTGAATCTGTTTTGCCCGCGGGATTGCTTATTTGTGTTGTCTGCATTTAAAGCAATGCTCTCTACGAGATTTTACATACCACATGTTGCTGATCACTCACTAAACAGTTACTACAGTTGCCTCAAATTACTAACACCCCGTAAAAAAAAAATATATATATATATATATATATAATTCCAGGGGCACGAGTCTTATCAAGGAATTGATCTTTTCACGCCTGCTGCAATACCACAACGATGGCTGAGTGTATGATGCCATCTCTATGACGATAAATTAATCTGAAAAAAAAAATCATCCTTCTGCATCCTATAAATACTTGCTACAAACATATAAAGACAGAGAATCCCAATTACACCAGAGGTGCGCTCAAAATTTCTTAAAGCTAACAATAATTGAATCAGATTTTCTAAATCATTACCTTCCCATACAAACATAGGGTTTTGGTCTACCTTGAAATAGTCCATCAGTTTCTTTTTACTACTACTGTTACAGCCTGTTTTATTAAGAAATTACTTGCTCAAATTGTTTATAAAAACACCGATGACTTACTGTAAGGTCAGAAGCAAAAATGAGTTTAAAGATCTCATTTGTCTATATCACAGAAATCACACACACATGATTTGACACAGTTTGCAGCCGCTGTTCAGGCAAGGCCCAGGACTAGAATAGCAAGGGTATTATTGCAGGTCAGAATTGAGGGGTGCTGGCAGAACTGCATGTGGAAAAGCTTGCATAACATCCACATTGTGCCAAGCTTTAGCCTTTGTTATTAGTCCCTTTAATGAACGCCATATTCACACACACACACAAAAAATATGCTGCATATTTTAAGTAGAGTGAATTCAAAACTAAACAATTGGAAGAGTCAATGCTACAAGAAAGCCACGCAGTAACTATTCCCATTTTCCTACAAATGCATTTAATAAAGTAACATCCGAACAATTTTAAATATTTGATCCTTTTATTATACAGTTGAAACTATTAACAAAAAAGCAGCAAGCACTCTGGAAATTGATTAGGCTGTATTTTTAAGTAGCAAGTAAAAACAATAGCACCAAGATAACGCACAGAAGCAAATAACTTCACAGCTGTGCTAGTATAAAACAAGACAGCTACAGCAGTGGAAGAGGCTCTCTCTATCGTGCTGCCCAGTACTTCATCGTGGATGGCTCTCTAACTAATAGCACTGTGACAAACTGCTAAATTGCCTACTAATATATATTTTCTCCTGCACAAAACATTAATCCCAGTCTTTACAAGAGGGGAGGAGGTGGAGGACTGTGATTCTTTGAAGGAGACCTGGTTTGCGCAACCCTTTTTTAAGTGCATTTTCATCTTTTCTTTTTTCAGTGATCTTCTGTCATACTGGAATGTAAACACCACAGGAATAGACAGAATCTCGAATTAAGGATTTGGATGCCTTTCTTTAGAAGTAATCTTCAAAGAATGTACATCCCAAACATCACAGTGGCTCAACAAGCTAGGAAGCTAGCTACTGCATGTAAAGCTGCACAGGTCATACCTACGACTTACTACCAGTTGGTTCATGAATTGCTACTAAGATAAACAAAAACATTTTGTCTCAGCATATTTGACAGGCAGGAGTATCAGGGACAGTAATATTGCTTTAATGGAAAAAAGCCATTCTTTCACAATGGCACTAGTGTACTTATATACACTGTGTTGTTGAATTAAAAGTTAGCTCAGCAGGACTCTAGCTTTATTTCTGTTAGTAAGCATCCACCATCAGTCGTTGACGCTAGTGGAAAGGAAAGGCATGTCTTATTTACAGATGCCATTGTGCAGACTTTAATAATAGTAAATACACAGAAGACAGACTATTGTGGATGGAAAAAATCTTTGGTTTAATGAACTGTCAACTCGTCCATCATAATGTTACCCAACCTAAAACCACCAAATCTGGACAAGCTCTTTGATGATATAAAGCAGGCAAGAGGTTTTGTTCACATGCAACAAAATGGAAGAGGTTGCTGCCATTAAAAATATACTAGCCCATGCTAGCACTAACTGCCACACATTTGTTAGATAATAGCTTGATTTTTTTTCCTATGAGAATAGCCTTCTGCAAGAAAAAGACATTTAATCAGAGTGATACATGACATCCAAAAACTGAAACCAAAAATTATGGCATGAGCTAAAAGCAAGTTGTCTTCCTGAAGGCAGAATACTGAAACATCTTTAAGATTAATTCTGGGAGAGAATTCTGAAAGTCAAATGCCGAAAGATATTGAAAATACATTAATTATGCACAACTCAGGATCTAGGAGAGGTTAAACCCCAACTTGGCAGAAAATTGAATCCTTTTATTTGATACAAACTTTGTACATAGCGATGTTGTGTCCTGCATTCCTAATCTCCCTAGAACTACTAACAGAGTAAAAGAGCTGGGAGACAAAGGAATCAAAGATTTAGCCATTCCAGTGTCATCCTGCAAATAAATTAAATCGAAAAGGCGCTGTGGAAAATGGCTTCTTGCAACCGTTTGTGGTAGAGGTCAAACCTCAGACCACCTGGGGCAATTGTCCATCTTGTTCTATCAAACGTTTATAACAACTTTCTTAACTTCAGTGGGATTCAAGGAAAGAAGACTTTTCACAGTTGCATCTGATGACTCTCTCAGGAACAACTGTCATTCATGTGCATTAATTTTCTGTGACCTTAAGCACTAACCAACCTTTGAAGATATGTTAGCCTACATTCTACAGCACATATTGTCCAGTTTTATCAGAACTGAATTTTAATCCATTATACTAACTTAGTGTGTACATACATGTGTGCACGTGTGTGTGTGTTAACATCTGCTTTCTAATCTGAATTGTCTTAATTTTAATACTTTTGCCATTCATATCCAAACACTCAAAATTTTGGAGGCTAATTTTGAATCATCCACATTTTGATTCCCAGAAGGGCCAAGTACTTACTTTTCATTATAAAGCACAACAATAGCCCTGCTCAGGAAATCAAGTCCTATGCCTCTGAGGATTATTCTTCCAGGCATCAGACACACCAAATAAACGTCTTCTTTAGCAAATGCAATGCGAAATCTATGTATTAGAGAGACATTCAATTTAATTCTACACATAGATGCTTAAGTGAAGATGAATCTTGCACATTTGCTAAAGAGTCAATTGGTCTGTTTGATAACACGATACTCTCCAAAAGGTCACCAATTTGTCTAACCTTAGAAACAACCACTAAAGCAGCTAGAGTAGCAGCTTCCCAGAACAGTAAATTTTGAGGAGGTTCTTGGTCTCTAAGGACCAAGATAATTCCAGAACATATCCATGAATTCTGTTCTGGTTCAAAGTATGGGAAATTCCTTAAGGTAACAATTTTTCTTTTTTTCCAGAATACTAAAGGTCTCAGTCTGACACCTTTAATTACAGCAGGAATGTTCGAAGTAGGTAACTTCAATTGCTCAAAAAAGAGGCTGAACCTAACACCTTGCGTGCCAACCACATACTTCTACCCCACAACATTAGGCATTCTAGTTCCCCAGTCCCCCAGAGAAACTCATCATCTTCCTACCCGTTGCCACTGCTCCACCTCCATACACAAATTCTAAAATTTCCCATTTTCTTCAGCTTTCAACCTTGATCCCCATGTGGGGATGAAGTCAGCTCCCTGGAGCACTACCAAATACCCAGAAGGCAGCAGAACTGCAGCAATAAGCTATCTTTAAATCAGACAGTCAGGCAGTCAGTCCTCTCAACCATCAAGTGATGCAAGCACGCCTCCTGGACCAAAATCCTTGCTTCCCACTGTGTCAGACCACCTGATTTAAGAATTTGGTTGCCAGACTTCTCTGTTAGATAACAATAAAAGATACTACCAGGAGAAAAAAAAAAAAAGAATTTTATGTCAGCACTCTACCAAACATACTTTACACAACCTGTCCCATAATGGTCTGACCCCACTAGTGACAGAGTCAGAGAACTGTGGATAATTATGTGAACGCTATAGGGGCTTTGCACTTTAGATCAGTTTGGGTAAGGAGAGTCTCTTCCACCAGTAGTCTTATTATTTTAAGAAAATACAAGACCAGATGTCCTGTTTTAGTGAAGAAAATGATATCCAGAAAGAGTATGTGGGGATAAGCAAGATAAAAAGCGAGCACTTAAAACACCTATTGCTTCCAAAGCAACTTTGAAAATCGTATCTATTCTTATTAAAAATTATTAAGAGAACTGGTAATGTCTAAGAAATTTCAACTGCCATTAGCCAGAGCAAAATGATGCATTATAGGAAATACGATGAATGGAACTGGACAAGGTAGTCCACTTTCAGGAGGGAATGTGAATGGTTCCTGTGGACTGGTCTTACAAATAACACAGATTTCACCCACATCAACATGAGAATTTAATTCAGATTTACCTGAAACAACAGGCCTATACCTACATTTCTTTCAGCTACTTCTGCAACACAAACCAGAAAACAGTTTTACAAGGACACACCAGGTGTCTCCCTAAGATTTCCTAGATGGACACAAGTTTAACTGAGGCTACCAGGATACACCTGTAAGAGCTCTAACTGGAGCATTAAGTATTTTACAAAAGGTATAGACACTAAAGGTTTCAGCGTTGGAGGGTACTGATTCTCTTATCCATGTCAACCAAGGTAACAATTCACAAATGGAAGGTGACGTAACTAGATCATGTTGTGCTCCATTGGTCCTGGCAGGTATTATTGACTCTTCCCCTCTCACTATTTCCTAGCATGGGGAATACTGCAAGTGAGCTTTTCTGCCAATAGGCCACAGACTTTAAAGAACAGTATTGACTCTTATGCCACACAGCAACTCAAAGAGAGAACCACCAAAATTCACCACTGGAGGAAAAAAAAAAAAAAAAAAAAACATGCTTATGGCTCCTATTTGATTGCTTAGCGTGCTTCCCTACAAAACTTCATTTTCTCAGTAACTATCTCTGTCTGAGAGCTTTCAGTCTCCTGCAGACAACAATGCAGCTTTCTATTTACCTGTAGCAACTGCTTATGAATCAAATGCTGGCTAATGCGGAACCCTAGTTCTGCTGAAAGACAAGGAAACAGTTAAAGACCACTCAGCCTGATTCTGGTATTTGGAGATACAGTGAAGCTTCACTCTTGTTTGCAGAGTTTAAGACCATATAAGAAAGAGCCATTACAGTAGTTCAAAGCCAACCTCCTGCTTAACAGCTGAAGCATTTCACCAGGGAAGTCCTGCAACATGTGGGTAACCTCAAGTATATCTCTATAGAAATGCATCAAAATGCAATGTCATTTTTTATTGCTAACGTGCACATATAAAGAGTGAAGCTTGCTCTAAAGTCCTAGGCCCGTTTGCTGCCAGCTTCTTTACAATCAGGATATTAAGTCTAGTATTTTCAAGAACAAAATTTCCAAGTGCAAGATCAATTTTGCAAAACTCTAGGGGACTTTATCAAAGAAGAAACTGCGGCAACAGGTTCTGTGAGCTACGTGGATGAAACCAAAACAACCTCTCAAGGGGTCAAGTAAAGAAACTGCTTTGGTTAGGGAGTGATCAGCAGCAGAGCCCCTCTGTTCAAAGACAAGACTACAGCTGCAGGGGAAACATGGGGTGCAGAATCTGTGCTTAGGCTCAGCCAGAGTGAGGGGACAAAAATGTGGCATATGACTATCAATGCAGAAACATATAAGGTTGAACATCTGGGGAAAGCAGGGTGAACAAACACCACTCCACCCAAAGTTGCAAGCATATGGCAAGACTCTCCTCCATCTACACTGCTTCAGCCAGATCACGTCTCCTTCAATTTTTCTAAGCAAATTATTAAAAGAAAGACATATTTATACACTTTTTAACAATAGACAACATAATGTTTCTCAAAGGTTGTAAAAATCCTATTGCCCAACTCAGTAGACAAAGACAGAAACACTCCCTCATCTTCAGGGGTGATAATTGCCCCCACTGCACCCACAGGACTCATTAGTAGCAAGAGGTGTTCAGAACCTTTAAAAGTCACCTTCTAATGAATTTCCCAAGATCACGCAGAAAGTCAGTAAAAGAAGCAGGAACAAAACTATCCAGTGTTTTATCAACAAGTTTGATTTTCAGGTGTCATCCATTTTTTTTTCCGGATATTATGGTCATTCAAGCTCATATTTCACAGATGGACACCTTTTGCTCCAGGCATACACTACTTGATCTATTTTAGAAATCAAGCCCAAAGATCTTCAGATATGTCCACTCTGCACACTCACAATGTGGGATAACAGCATGCAGAGGTAATTTCTGAGCTATTCCAGTACGCAGCAGTGTTGAAAGTCCTGTGGGTGTTCTGGGCCCAGAACTGCATCTAGGGTTTATAGGACACCCTAGCCACAACATCTTCCTCACAGCAACAACAAACAGGAAGAAAAAAGAATAAAAGACATGACAGCAAAATATTAAGATCAATACCGAAAGCTTTGAATTCAGGTGTTCTAGAGCCAGATGGCACCAGTGTTTTGGGAGCAGTGGGACATTTTACCAGACAGAATTTGCTCCCCTATTTTGATCTAAAAGGATACTCTGGCATATAAAATTAAATTGACTTTTTTTTTAACATATGATAAAAGATTTCCTCTTTTATCCCCTTACAGAAATATTAAGAGTCAGATCTTTTACTGATTTATTAAGGTGAAATGGAGACTGTTTTAAATGTAGAAAAATTTGGGAAGGTCACTAAGATCCTTAACAAAAAACCTGACCACAGAAGCCCATTGATAAGAGAGAATTACGCGTTCTTTGGCCTTAAGAAGTGGCCAGTAAAGCTTAACTGCAAAAGCAATGCAAAACAGGTTGAAGTGAGCTGGAAGACAGATACAAATAATTGCCAATTTCTAAGAAGCATTTTGCAGAATGAATTTATGGTTCTTTACACTCACTTCATTATCTCAAAAAGAAATCTGAAGGAAAACTGCAAGGTATCAATGAACAGAACTGTATTATTCATCTCCTGGGTGAGAAACCCACGTTGCTATAAGATATCAAAGAGGTTATTACACCAGGAGGAGAAGAAAGTCAACCTGAAGAACATCTCCTTCCTTCATATATCCACTACCAAAGCCAGTAACATTAGCAGGAATAGAAGGGGTGGAAAAAATGTGCAGAGTCTACACAATAGGTTTTGCCTGAACACAGTTCACTGTGATACTGAAACCCAGGAGTTCATGTTTCAAACAGGACTAGAAACAAACAGTCCCTGAAGGAATCCTTGTGAGAGACAGAGAAAAGAGCACCCAGAAGACAATGTTCATAGAAGTAATGTCATCAACTGGTCCTTTCATCCCGACAGACACGCAAGGAGGCCCGTATATCCAAACCAGAGGTTTTCTGAAGGAGAAATCCGAAATATGTTTGGATCATTCATATATAGAATACTTCAGGCTACAGTCATTCTCAGCAAGAGATTTTTCCCTAATACTTGTCTACATCTGTCAGCTCATGCTGATACAAACTGTAGCTTTATTTTTATTGATTTTAAATTTTAACAATGTCACAAGTTAATTCACAGGTCTTTAGAAGAGACCAACAGTAACTAAACTATTCCGACATCTTAATGAACCTACTTCACCAGAAACGAGAAATGAGTATCACAATTAGTATGTTCATAACTAGTTTACCATTTGAAGCTGTATGCAATGCATGCTCTCTTCTACGCCCCCTCCTCCCACTGGAGAGGGAAATAGCTTGTGTTTTCCCTTTATATGAGCATATCCTGATATCTTCCAGGCTCTTCTATACCGATAAGCTTTTTTTTTTCCCCCCTCTCCCCTTCAGGTAATGGGGGTGATGCATGGCACTTTGCTTTGGAGCCAGTGTCAATGCATAGCTTAATTAGGGACTAGTGAAGGAAAATTAAGGGTAGGGAGACTGGATTAACAAAACCAAACAGTGATGATGCAGAATGTAGACCAAAAAACGCATTTATAAAATTCTGTGTTTTAATGAGTAATAGTTGTATTCTTTTTAAATCATTTTGTAGCTAAGGCTTCCAGTCATGAAAATATATGCAATCTCATAAAACGTCTGATATTAGCATGCCTCTTCAAGTGCAAGTGAGTTGTCAATAAGACAATTAAGACAACATCAATAATACACACTGCATGTTATTATCTACTATTTGAAATCTCAGCCTATCCAAAGATCTCTGGAAACAAAGGGTACATCTGACATTGGCAAAAACACTCTCCCACAAGTGAAATATGCAATTCTGAGTGTATGCAATGGCAGCGTTACCTGTAAGAGGAAAAAAATGAATTGCTTTTAAATGCAGTATAAATAACTCCTGGTAATGTAAAATCTGGCTCTATACAAGAAACTGCTACAATAGAAAATTAGCAATCCTTTGCTTAAATCAATCACTTCTATCACATGATCCAAGTCGATAAAAGTACTGAATAAGTGCAATCATTGACCTTAATCAGCCAACAATTGACACACAGGGATCAGAAATTCTAGTGCAGAAATCAGTTGTCCCTCGCAAATTTGGGGTTGTGAGGGAACTACAGACAAGCAATTGCTCACAATACCTTTTTGTCCAAACTACACAATATTTCTAACAGGAGGAAGGAATGAGAACTAAAGTTAAACAAGCAAACGTCTGACACTTTTTCGGGTAAAAACTCTACAGGTGGAAATGTACTCCCATTTCAAAACTGAGGAATATTTGATTTATGAGGGTTGCTTCCCACCCCCATCCCCCACCCCCCCATAACACAGGAACTATAGCTAAGCATACAATGAAAACAGCCCTCAATGATTTACTTGGTGGAAATAAGCATGATGAAAACTGTGCTGCACAATGATTAATTTGGGCTTTAATCCCAATGTCCCATTTCATCCAAAGCTGCCATTAAGCTCAAAAGGAGAAAGAACTACATAACTCGGACCTAACATTTTTATTTATCCACCTCATAAGCTGAATGTGATTTCAGATTGAACAAAATAGATTTCCCTGTAACTAATGGACCAGATATATTCATACAATGTCCTTTTATTGATTTTACTTTCTTCTACCTATTGTTTGCATTTTCCTTTGAAAAACACATAACTGTCGTTACACTGTAGATGTCCTTTACAATTATTATATCATTCACTGTTTCTTAACAAAAAATGCTTTGCTAGAGTGTGCTTTCTAATGAAAGACTCCCCACTAGCCTGACTGGAGTCTAAATTGTTAGAACATACTGTACATTTTGGGAGAAACAAGAAAATTAGACCCCTTTGGAATTGGTTTGTTTGGTTTTGAAACATGTGTCTTTAAAAATTTAATAAGAGAAAGAAATGGCTAAAGGACAGACTTCATTTTAGACACTTTCTAAACAATAAGCCTATTTATATAACTGATCACATAACAAATTTCTAGGCACTTTACAGAATGAAGCCTTTTGGACTGCTGAAGTCATACTGCACACAGCTTTCAAGTTTCAGAAAATAAACATTCAAAGGGATGTAGTATAAGGTATATGAAGTATTTTTAACATTCACTGTTCTGAAATTTTATACAGCATCTTAAATAACCACAAAAATTTTGTCAAATATCTACTACGGATATGTATTTGAGCATTTTTAAGTGTATTGCCATTGTTTACCAATTTTTTTCTTACTCTTCCTTGATTTATATTTTAATATTTTGTTCCTAAGTTACGATTATGCAAAATATGATTTCTTTTGGATGACTACTTGGAATGCTTACAATTATTTAATACAATTTACTTAACTATTTTGAAACCAAATGACGTGTTGAATTAAAGAAGGTTCAACACTCAAATTGCCTTCATATGCTCATTTTTCAGCATACTGCACTGACAGCTGAGGAGAGCACATTTTCATTTGTATGACGTGCGTGGTGCTCCACCAGGTTGCACTGATGAAATACGTGATTTTAGAATCTTTTCACAAAAGGACAACTTTCTTTCATGGAATCAACACAATTTCTCCGTCATTATGCTAGCTCCCAGATGAATGCAAGCAGACATTAAAAATAAAAACGTAAAGCCATATTATTATCTCCAAAACATATACAGAACTTCAGCTATAGCTTACGAAGCATGAGACAATGATTCAGCTATCAGATTCAAAAAGATTTGCAAATAACCAAATAAGCTTGCACACAGGAGCAGCCTTCACAGAGATATTTATACACAGCCAACTTTTGCCAAAACCGCAATGATGTCAAGTTTTTCAGCTCTTCACTATAACTAAGCCCAAGGGCAGGAGAAAGAGGTGAAGCTTATGAAGTTGGAAGTGCCCAGGCATACACCTTTTGCAGAATAAAGCTTCCATCAGGATCTGAACGAGGTGCAGCCACTTTCATTAGCCATGTCTGAGAGTGCTCCCCTGCTGACTATTAAGTCCTATGAACACGTGAATTATCTGCATGCACCAGAACAGCATTCACCCACACATTTTGCCACCACTGGACATCCTACTCAGGATTTCAAAACTGTACATGCAGTTACCAAAATTCTCCAGCTGACAACTTAAATACATAAATGCCTAAATATATTTTGTACATTTTATTTAACTGTGCTGTTTCATTTCCCATTTGGAGGGAAACATGTCTTCCAGTCTTACAGATGGGACAAGGTAGAAGCCTGTGGCATACTGGGAAGGAGCTGCATTTGGACCTTCATCCCTCTCTTTAGGTTTCTACCCAAATCTCTTATTTCTCATTGTACAATCAATAACAGCCAAAGGAACCAGTAAGTTATTATCTACCCATTGCTCAATTTGAAAATCCAGCTGGCAACTGGAATTCATCCCATATTTCCATTGCAAATCTCTTTGGTTAGTTGTGGTAGTTCAGCCTTAACAAACTCGTAAGGATTGCTGTTGTGTTTTTTCTTTCATTTTGTTGGTTTGCCTTTTTTTTTTTTTTAATAAATGAAAAGTTCAAGGATATGGTTTAAATTCCATATTTAGGGTAACCATTCTTGGATAACTTTAGCACTTGGTAGCAGAAACTAAGTCACAATGTCAGAAGACCCTTCCAGGATGAAAAGTGCAAATGCAGCTTAGAAGACTAAAGAGTCACTAAAGCCAAGGCTATCTCTTTGATACTCAAAATCTAAAATAAGCCTGAGCCAAACTGTTTTATCATGTATAACCAAGTTCAGACACTTAATCAAATTTGCATTTCTGTCTGAATGAGCATTTACATTATAGTCATCACTGTGATATCAGAGCATTTAAAATATGGTACCTCCAGCTCCTACGGTGAACGTTCAGGAACTGTTCAGTCTGCAGGTGACACAACCGGAGGGACTCCATACACATTCAGTTTAGCCCTCCCTGTTACTATCTGGGTTCACCTAAGGACAGGGACAGGATTCTTCTCTGACATTTTAAACCATCTTAGGTTCTTTTCTTCCTTTCTTTTCATAGGAGAGTGGAAACCCTGAAATTTGGGGCCTCAGATTCTAGCTTCACTTGGCTAGTCTGTCACGCAGACGAAAATGGATTGCAATTTGCTACATAACCTATACTGTGCCCTAAGCTGCAGTAGCACTGCATGGTTTCATGTAAATGGCATGTCACAGTCAATAGCAAGTGTGTCAGCTCAGTGACAGGCACACAATGTGTGACACCATTCTCCAGCACCACTCTTCTGCAGCTTCCACCTCTCAGCGAGGAAAGTAAATGAGACTCAGCAGCGAAGACCGCACAACAGGCATTTTGTGGGGTTTGTCAGTGTTGTGATATTCAGCTACTTTGGAAAAGTATTACCGCAACTGAGTGTCAAACATCACTCCTGTTTCCATTGTGACTGGGAGCAAGGTATAGTGCATAAAGACTGAACGTGCTAGTTAAACTATGTAACTCCCAAGCAGTGCCCTCCATTAAATGTAATTGCATTATCTGACAAATAATCAATGTTCAGATGACACTCAAGAGTCCTAACTGCTAATCCTGGGCTAAAAGTAGCTGATATTTGCCTTCTTTCTGAAGTTTTATACTGTGCCTGTGCTTCAATATCAGCCCCAAGGGAGAAACAGCATCACAAATAAGGTCCTGGCTTCCAATATGATTTTGCTAATAGTGCCATTAGAGAGATGAAGAACATAATCTGGTTTTGGACGAAAGAGGGTAGGCAGAATGACATGGCACCTTGTTTATATCATTACTTAGGATATTTAGCATGTTAGTTTTTCATTCTGTTAAGCCTAATTTTTCAATATTTCGTATAGATCTCTTATTTTACCACAAGTTCCAGCAAGAAAGGAAAGTGCAGTGACTTTGATATCAAGGTCTGCAAAGAAAATTAAATTAGCAAATATTAGTTCAGAACAACCTGTGAGAGTCTAAGAGCTATTTTATGGCTGCGGACTGCTCTGATCTGAATGCATACCGACTAGCATTCTCCTGCGATACAGTAAAAGACTTTTCTCCCATCATTTCTCCACCTTCCTTTTCCTCACCAGGGCTCCCAAGTCAGACCATGGACCATGGCTGGCAGCCCCCGTGCCCCTGATGTTCCACCTCACCAGCATGAAGTGAGCATCAGCACTCCAGCTCCTGCCCAAGTCTTGGCCTCTCGCTATATGTGCTGCCCCGTGTACATATCACCACACATTGCCATCACCTGAGCACAGAGGTATAAACCTCCCTACAAGTCTTTTGATTTCCACGCTTCTTCTTCCTTTAGCCAGTACAGGCTACCCTCAAAGCAACTGCTTCAGAGGCCCATCTTTTTAGCTACAGAGCCACAACTAGTTGCGGATCAATTAGTTGGGAATGGCCACTTTGGAAGTCTGAAGCAGTTTTGCTATGGAGAAGAGGTGGTAGAAGGCCACCAGACAAGTCTCAGTGGAAGGAACAAGAAAACGAGAAGAACCTTCCTGCTCTTCACAAAGAAGCAAGGCTCTGTGACATGAGCTTAATTAACGTTTGTATGAATGCTACTTTTGTTCATATTTAATACATCTTCTTTTAACTGTAATTCAAGACCACAATGATTCTAAAGTATTATTCCTTTGAACCATATTTTTTAGAACTACTACTCCATCAAATTTAAGAAACAATTTTAAGACCACATATGACTCTTGAAATCATATGGATTATTGGTGAGAGCAACAGAGATTAAAAAACAAACGGGGAAGGAGACAAAATGGCTCTTTGTGGGCTTTCAAAGTGCTTTAACACCCAAAATCCAGCACTATAAATTGTAACTCCTGATCTAAGAGAACTGTGGCCAGAATTTTCCACAGTTCATAGTGGACCTAAGCATAGACCTAAGCACGTGCTTTAACACTTGACATCCAATTTTAGTAAAACAACTAAGTACATTTCAATGCCACTGGTTCCACACTAATTCAAATGCTACTACAGAAATGCTCATTCTCAGATCAACTGAAGAAGTATAGGCGGAGTCATAACACCGCAGCAGTAAGCTTTTTCTCTGGACAGCTTTAACTGACATTATTTACATGTATGTGAACAGCACGTTTATAAATCTGAAACTTGATTCATGAAACAAACAATAAAGAACCACCAATCATTCACAGCTGAGGGAACATACAGTCTTCCACACAAACACTAAGTAACTCCTAAAAGCTACAGAAACTTTTGTTTAAAAAAAAAAAAAAAAGAGAAAAAACCTTCCTAACCTTAATTAGAAAATTTAAGCTTGTAAGCCACAGAAACACACACACACGCAAAAAAAAAAAAAAAGGAGGCTATTTTAAAGTCTCCTTGGCCTTATCAGATCGATTTCTCTAAGATAAACACATTTATTCCTTCTACAGATACTTTCATACCATACAGTTTTAAGAAATACATGCAGGCATCCTATAAAATACTAAAGTATTATTCAGTAATTCCTATATTCTCCTTTTCAGTATTCATTCTCAGTATTTTCAGTATTCATTCTCCTTTTGCAGTAGCCAAACTTCATGTACACTTTCTTATAGAAGGATGGGGCATCTGCACCTAGGCAGCAGGAGTTCCACAACGGACTTCAACCAGAGAGCAGCAAGCCCTAATAGAATAATAGGTAACTGGTTTACCTAATCGAAGGGTTTAAGTGTTGGCAATATAGTTGATAATAAACTAATAAGTTAAAAGAGCCTTCTTCACCTAGATGTCCAGCAATGATTAGACTAAATAAGGGCTGAAAATTGTTTAGAATTAATGTTGTTCACATTTAAATACAAATTATCTTAGTAGGGTTTTGCATATTGATTGTGCACTGCTGTTAAGTCCTCTTATTTCTATAGAAATAAATGATCCCTACTCAACATATAAAAGCTGTCCTAGTACTAAATAATGATCTCAACAGGGGGCAAATCCTAAATGGAAGTAACTGAAGGGGACTAAATTCTACACTCTGTAAGTACAAGACCAAGAAACACCTAAGACCCAGAACAAGGTACAAATGGCTCCCAAGCCTAGCAGAACTTCCATTTACACAGATAATGCTTTCTGAACAAATCTCCAAAAAACCAAATACACACGAGTCCTAACAGAGGCAGGAAAGAGGTCTGATTTTTAACCGGTTTCCTATTTCAAGAAAGAGGTGATTATGAAAGGAGGAAAAGCTGTCAACGAAACAAGCCCGAAAAGGCACATCCGATACTCCTCCTTGCATTATCTGCCAGCTCTGCTCCTCCTGACAACATTTTCCTGGCACTGTGGCAAGCCACAGAGGGACCCTGAAAAAAAATTTTGTCATTAAACTCTTGCTCTGGTACATAGGTCTGGTACACCTACATGTAGCTGGAAGCATGCTGAATGCCAATGCTTCTCCTTTAACTTCTGTTTGTTTGTTTTTTTTCTTTTCTTTCTTTCTTTTTTTCAGCCCCACCACAAACATCAAAGAGAAAAGTGGAGAGATTATTGACACTTAAAAAAAAAAAAAGTAATTTGGAAGTTCAGGGGTATTTTCATTCACAAATCAGAAACTGCAGAATTATGCCATGATTTTTTTTAATAGTAAATCATTTGCTCCATAATAAATATAATTAAATCAAGAATAAAAGCACAATTAGTAAAAGATATATGATGTGTAATAATAACAACGAACAATAAAAACTGTCTGAGGACTTATTGGACTTATTTCTAAATCTGTATTTGTAAAGGAGCAACATAAGAGGGTCTCCCATTCTGATAGGTAATATTTTACTTGACTCATATATATGAAACACTTCTTCAAAAGCCCAATCTCCCAACAGAAAATCTCGTCAAAGCAAAGTATACCCAGAAAAAATAGTCCCTGTCTGATTAAAAACATTGATATCTTCTGAAGAGGTACATGAATAAATGTCATGCAGTTGAAGAATATGCACCAGCCAGACTGTTTTAGAGGCATCAACCGTACTTTAGACGTTCATACTAGCTACAGAGCAGAGGAATGAGAACTGTGTTACATTACAGACTATACATGTGTAAATAGTTTTCAAATCTATCTGGTTTTATTAAAAATGTAAATCATAAATTGCAATACCTCTGCCAATGTCGCTGAAGAAGCCTGTGTGGTAAGTCCTTTCTTTCCCACAACAGAAGGCCTCATCAAATGCAAGTTGTATAACTTAATGGTGAATGGGAATACACCTCAAAAGCTGTATTCGGTAAGCAAAAGGTTGAGTGTGAAATCAGTGAGTTTAGTGTCATGATGTGAGAAGTAGCTAATCAACAGTTGGTATTTGAAAGAGGCTTGGAAATTGTATTTATAAAACAGTATCTTTTTGCTTGTGTGGTGATGACTTCAATTAGAAGCAAGCTAAATTTGACTGATCCAGCTCACACCTGAAAACAGGATACTAAGTCACAGATGGCTATGGATCTGGTCATTAAAACATTCATTAAGGTCTTCAATTAGTGAACTCAATGGTGAATTTTCATAAAAGCATTGAAGAAGTGTTTACAAGCTTGGGCCTGTGAAATTCACAATTCTCTAACAGGAAGGCTATCACTTTTCAAAGAGTACCCAAGGGTACGCATTTCTCCTCTTTATAAAGGGTTTGTGGTAGCAAACAAAGGACACTGAGTGAAGGTAGGAAGTCAGACAGTGTGGGAAATGGGACAAGAAGGGAAGCTCTGGGTGCTCATGTCAGACAGCTCCATTATTAACAGCAGCCACCCCTTGAGAGGTGCGATGCTTTCTCACACTGCCCGAGTCCCTGTATTCGTAAAGCAGCTGTCAACATCCATAGATTTGGGCAGTTTCCCCAGAAAAAGCTCTTTGCCATTTATACTAGAAAGCAAAATAAATTAAAATCCAAACCAATTAAACATTCATCACAAATAATAATAATAAAAAAAAAAGAGTTTAAGAGCTTTCATGCAAAAGGTAACCTCCAGCCAATATTTTACTCCAAAGTACCTTACTACAGTTAATCTACCAAGGATCTGATTTTATGCATTCTCCACATGTAAAATTTCACTAGGTGCCAGTGGCAGTAAAGGTCTATAAGTGTTGAAGATATATTCCCAAATCTGTCTCAGCTGTAGGAAGAGATGTCACAGCATTACTAGATGACAGCAACTCAGACCAGTTCTAAACAATGAAGATAGCTTAACCCAACTACAACAGATATTTACACACAGTTGATTAAGGGTTTGACCTCAAAAAGTCAACTATAAGGTGCTCGTGGACTTCCATGGGCTTTGAACCAACTCGTAAGAAATACTCAAGCTAGCATTTTTTGTGCTACATGACAGAGGATTATGTACTGTCTATACAATACAAGTATATATAGAAAATACAGCATCAAATTAGAGGAACACCATTAATGTAGTTTAGGTTTTGTAAAAAAAAAAAAAAAGTTGCACAAAAATTGAAGATCAATAAAAATGTTTCCATGATTCTTTTTTTAATCCCATTGAAAACAATTTTTCGTTGTAAACATTTTTGCTAGCCAAGCACTGCAGCATTGTGCAACTGCATGACAGCCAAAGAGAAACTGATGAAAAGCTGACTAGATTGATTTCATTTTTCCAACCAGAGTAAAATACGTAAAAGGAAATAACAAAATGGTGAAGTTATTTTTATATATAAAAATGTTCACGTTTAATAAACTCACATGGAAACCGCACAGCCAATGGTAACTGCTTTTGAAGTTCATCTACAGATCCCTTTGGTTCTGCACAGAAACAAAGGCAGCGGTGGGGCCCTGTAGCACCTTTTCTTTCCCCTTTCCCAACGACTGCAGAAATACTCTCTGCTGGGGAAGTCAGATCTGGGCCTGCCCAAACTCTGTATCACCCATTCCCTCGGTGACCTCCCAGGTTTCTGTGTAGAAGTCTGGCAGGGGGTTACTACTGGAACTCGGAGCTATATTTATTCCCTTGGCTCCCATCCACCACTGTTGCAGAGCAGCCAGAAGGGGAACCAACCAATACAGCACGGAATCTGCCAGAGTTGCGCTGCCAGAGAAGTTAAGAATGAAAGACAGAGGAGAGAGAAGCTATCAAAATGAGTATTTCTGACTCCAAGCAAAGAAGAGTTTCCTCCCTTTGCAGATCCCCCTTCTACAGATGAGGACATTTTTACTGCCCTTTTTAAGAAAATCTGACAGAGAAACCTCCCATTTCCACAAGTCTTTTACATCTCACATGAGCTTCTCTGTGAGGGATGGAGCACTAGCAGTATGCCTTGCATCTCTAAGGCCCTTAGCCTTTACATGGCATTTCTCTCCACCTCACAGTAGGACAGAGAGCCATCCTCAAGCCCCGCACCATACAGAGGTTCAAAGCTTTACAGTAGAAGGGACTAATCCCGCACCTGTTGTGCCTCCTACAGCTGGACGCTCGGTGCTCAGGGGAAAATCAGTTAATCAGTTTTGTTCACACACACAATCCATTGAACGAAACAATGGAAACAAAACTTCATTTTGAGATGAAAACACTCTGCATTACCAAGACGTGTCCCCTCACCAACTGATTTTTATAAACAATGGATCATGAATTTTACAAGAAAGGCACAGAGCTGAGTAGGGAACAATTTCCCCACATCACAAATACCTTAAAGACTTCAGAATTTCCTTTTGTTCCTTGTTAGGGCAAACCTAACTTCTCTGAAGGAAGGGACAGCCAAACAACATTATGAACACAGATGCTCTCACTGTATCGCACTCAGTGCTGTGGGGTAAAAGATTCTGCAACAGAACAAAGCTAGATCCAGTCTCTCACATCACACTTGAGTGTCCAAGCCAAGAATCAGCCCTCTTCTGACCTACTGAATAATTAAATTATTATTTAAATAGGAATGGCCTGAAGCAGGAACTTAAAAAGACCCACCTTGGAAGAGCCAAAATGTGGTTATTAGAGCACTCACCTGGGATGTGAGAAACTCGATTTGAAGAAGCTGATTCAAATAAGATATGAGAGGAACGATCTGAATCCAGCTCTACTGTGACCCAGGTGCATTTCATAATCACCAGTCCATAATGAAGTGCAGAGATGCAACTCTTTCATTTTGAGCAGAAATTCAATTGTGGACCTGAGAAATCCTTCAAAGATGCAGCATGTTACTGCAAACTAATGAACTGGCATTTTTCAACAGCGAGAAGAAAACCCCAGCTCATTCTGGCCAGAAACTATACTTCTATATTTGGAAAGCACCTAGCATGCCAAAGACTCTACCAAAACATTCAATAGATTGAAATTTTAATCCAGAAGTGGTTGTGGGTTTCCTACTGCCAATTTAACTAATAGCATGTTCATTTATCACGTACGTATAGCTTTCTGTAAAAGAAAGATGTTTGAACTCCTGTTCTTTAAAACATTCAAGGGTATTTTAAAATATTTGAGCTATTTTACAAGAGATTTTATGGTAAATTCCAAAGAAGGGAGTATTTAGAGCAGGAGAGTTTTGTTAGCTGGTATTATGGTACTAATAAAGATGCTGGGATATCTTCTACCAGTTATTTTATTAGCCCTAAGAGGAATTACACTCCTATAGCAAAATCTCAATAAGTTAATGAAGAATAGATCCCTTTAAAAGGTAAATGAAGTCATTTTATTATACATTTCAATTTTCAGTAGCCCATAACCTTTGCATTTGATAAACTCAAAAGTTTGGATTTCTTTTTGTACTTGGACTAATGAACCAGGATCTTACATGCTTTCTGAGAACACCAGGCTTTGCACTAAGTTTACATCCAGGGGAATCGCACATTGTATTTGCAGTGAAACTAGGGATCACATGAGACTCTCCTGGTGTGGAAAGGAGGTTTTATCTACAGACATGGTCCTGCCCCAACTGAAATAAGAGGAGCAGAATTAAATCCTAGAAACCACATAAAAATCAACCAAATTTTGTGCACTTTATGGGTCTCCTCTCTGAGTAATTTACATAAAAAATGCAGGGGTACATTCCAATGAAACCAAGCTTCAGTGAAAAGATACCTGTATCAACAGTTTCAAAACTAGTGTTGTTTTCTAACACTGGGTCAACACCTAACATTCAAAAAACTCAGAAGTCATGGACTGAAACCTACAAAAATGTTCATGCAAACTCTTGAGGAAAACAACAACAACGAAACAACAAAGAGCTTGTCTACATGCTTTTTTTTTTTTTCATAACAGTTCCAGCAGTGCTATGGGTTAACCAGGACAGATGTCTGTCAAAAACTCCTTGTCCCTAGAGCAGAAGGCAGTTTCTGCTTCCCCTGTCAATTATAAACTTACCCCAGAGAAGACAAGATTCCTCCCTAATTCAGTCCATCAACACAAGATACTTTTCTGTCACATCTCTACCTTGAAAAACACTGATATCAAAAACAAAATTTTGCACTGCCCCATGTTTTAACATTTCTACTCATCCCTGAAGAAAAAAGAAACGTTTCTAGACCTACGGAGCCAATGTTAACAAATATGCATGAAAATAAAATGTATCCATGAAGTGCTACCAAAAGACATGTTAGGACATGAGCATCCAGCCCACCGTGTTAGTCGCCGTTAACAGAAACCTGGCTTTACACCTTCTTGCTTTCTTCTCCCTGACTCTCACAAGCTCTTTCTCAAGAAAGAAACCTAGGCTTCCCTTGAACTCATTTCTCTTTTCCTTGCTGGTAATTTATTCCATACGTTTATTATCCTTTGTATGAAGTAATTCTGCCCAAGTTTCCTATTTATCTATGCTTTTGTAAATTTTAGATTAAAGGGACATATCTGTATTTATCTATATGTACTATTGATGTACCAATGACAAGATTGATGGTAACAATGTTTGAGCAAATCTGTGGAGACCAACTTCTGAGAGTGACCTAAAACAACATTAATACAAATCATGGTGCCATTTCACAAAATAAACATAGGGCCAGCCCTACAACCTGTACTATCACGTGTTAAGTCGCAGATCAGTAGGGGCCAGGACGACCGAGGAAGCAGTGAGCACAGCCCTGTTGTCACTGAGTAGGACTGTGGGACTTGGGGTGACCCTTTAGTAGTGTCAAGGAGCTCAAGCAGGGCTCCCACCTTCCTCACAAAGAACCACAGTGACTGTGCCATAACATCCCAAAGGCATAAAACAGGAGGAAAAGTTTGTAACAGTGCTTATCACAGTTTAAAAAGAAATGTCGTAGAAGAAATTATAATGAAATTCACATTTAGGCTGAGAAGAGCTAATTGTAACTTTGCACTGTGATTCCCTGACCCATTCAAGGCCGAAGGCGAGGAAGTTCCCCGGGACATCCCTGCCTGCCCAGGCCGCACTCTCTGCCCCGAGGCAGAGCACGAGCCACGGGCAGCCCCCACTACAGGCAACCAAGCTCTCCCCCACTGCTACACAGCCCACAGTGGGCAAAATTCAGCTTGTACTCTCCTTTTTCTCCCCCCCTCTTGGTTCTCCCATCCATAAAACTGAGCCAGGGCCAAATTTTCCACAGCAGCCTTTCCCTGGCACTGTGGGTAGCCCACTTGGGATAACCACTGCCTGATCTTCAGAGCTGTGGAGCAGGCAGAAAACCCCAACGACCTCCATCCTCCCGGCAAGTGCCGGCTCCCTTTGGAAGCCCGAGATGCCTGCAGCTGGGCAGTTTAACACTAACGCACAAGAATGAGCAGCTGGTTTTGAGGCAGCTAGCTCTGTTGCTCACCCCACACGGTGGGAGTGCTATCTAAGCCACCATCATTATTTTCAGGCATTGCAACCTGCAGAATTCTCTGTTAACATCCCACCACAATAGGCAGCACTGCTTTTTTTTCATAGCATGGCAAATACTTGTTATGAATTACCTAATTCTGCTTTTAGTTATATGAGTCTCAAATACTGCAATGCACGATGTAGAAAAGATCAGATACTGAGGCTGCCGTGGCTATTTTAGTACTGTTTTCTTCATCTGTGTTTAAAAGACAGTCAGATTATAACAAAATTGTTTGTCTTTAATATAGTTCAACTTGACCTAATGAACCCTTCTTTTTTAAAAAACAATCTCACATAGAGTATTTAGATTAAGACCTCTAAAAAACAGTGACTTCAAAACACTTTCAAGGCCCCATCTTACAATTTTTAAAAAACACAGACAATGAGGCTAATTATAATTACTCCTCTAAAATTCTTTAGATTTTTTGATGCATCTGGTTATCTAGTAAGATGCACCTGAAAATTAGAGCAAATTTAAACATAGGGAAAAGGTGCCAGATTCAGACTACTGGAAGAATTTTCTCTCTGGGAGTGTGTTTAGTCACAGCATTGGTGCAGTTGGGCAGAGGCAGTCCAAATGCCCCCCTGCTACCCTATTCCTGTGCCTCTTTTCTGATCCGGACATCTGCTGTCTCTGAAAAGATACTTCACATCTCTCAGTGCTTAGCTTCATTTCTTAACCTGCCAATAGGAGTGAAAATGTCACAGCAGTTATTGTGATCCACTCAGATTCAAACCGACACCACTCATCTACTTGATGTTAAGCAGCAAACATCCATCAGATCATTACAATTTTCACTCGTTTCTATCCAAGGTCTGATCCTGACCGGTGACTTAGTTATAAAAAGTTCACATTCTGTATTCGGACACACAACCAGAAACTACAGCCACACGTTTGTACAATAACCCTAAGATCATCCAATTAAGCATATCAGAATTACTTTACTTTTACATCTTTTCTTTCAGTAACTCATCCTCTTTTCCTGTTCTGTGAACATCTGTGCCCAGAGTGTCTTCACTAGAGAAATTTGGATTTCCATCTACAGTTGCCAGAAATAAGTTTATTCATGTTTCTATAAAAGAAAGAATACGTAGTCTATTTTTTCATCTCTGTCCTCCTTCCCTGAATACGAATTGCTTGCACCTCCGAAACAGATGCACAAAATGCCTCAAAGAAGATGGGGCAAAGAATAAGGCAAAAAATGCAAGGTGTGAATGAGAGGATATAAAGATGGCTTTTCAGTATCGTCCTGCTTTTAGCGTTATGTAGAGCCTACATACCTCTAATCAGATATCTGAGAGAAATTCAGAGATTAAAATTTAAATTTGCTTACAAGTCCCATCAAAACACACTAAATCAGAAGATACTAAAAGCTGTAACTGTCCTCATTCAAACTGGGAAAATAAATCTATTTATGGTTTCTCTTCATTTTTTTATAAAGTTCATATAAACCCATGCATTTTATTTATTTATTTATTTAGTCAAAGCACTCTAAAAACACCTGTGCAATTCAAAGTCAACTTCAAGCAAAAACATTTGGAAAAATGACTTCTCCTGATTTTCCTACAGTGCCTGAAACTTGTGCTTCTCGGGGAATAAGCACAATCCATGTTAATGGACTAGTAGATTTTCTACGTCTGTTCTAACACAAAGCTCTTTGGTCACCTAAGGCTACCGTGGTGGGTAAACAACCAAATGTGTCAGATTTCTGTACTGAAGTTCACAATTTCTGATCTCAGCCCTGTCTTCATTGCTGCAAGCAAAGCAGTGGTCCTGATGTTGCAACTTCCAGGCTACTCTCTCCTGATAATGAATGGGTTGGGTTATTGGCCTCCAGCATGGACAAAAATATGACAATCAGCCTCTTCATTATATAAAAGTCTTCAGTGAAGACAACGCCAGCCAACTTGCTGAGTATTAGAGAGCTCAAATATGTTCAGAAGTCAAAAAGCCCTTAGAACAATTCCTTTTTCTTCTACACAATTGATAAAGTCATAGTCCATTTATTAAGTGTTTTAATACAGTATTTCTGTCATAGCAACTTGTATCTTCAGGATCTCATTTGCAAAATATAGCTTTAGCATGCAAATATTTTAGACGCATTTCCTGCAAATGTAATAGAGGGACTAACCTTTCTTACATCTGCAGTAGTTAATTGTCATCATTTGAACAGCAAATGAAAACAAACTTTAAGCCAGTGGCACTTTAAAAAAATAAATCTTGTTAAATTTCATTTACCTGCAGTGATACAAATTCATAGTCACAAGCAAAATCTGAGGACAGAGCAGATAAAGGAAAGTGTCCCCACTGCAGGCTTTATCAGCTGTACCAAGAGTCCCTTCTAGTGCACGGTCTGAAACAGCAACCGATTCTCTAAGCACTTGTTACCAAACTGGAGACATTTTCTTTCTACAACATTCTGAAAACTTTAAACAACTCATTTATGATTCTTTTGTTCAAAAGATTAAAATATTAACAGTGCATCCATTAGAAGATTAATTAAACAAAAAAGGATAGCAGAAAGGGAAAAACAGGACAGGAGAGTGCAAACATCTCAGGCTATTTACAAGCATTTTTACAACTAGAAATCATAGAGCCCTCCTTAGCTGACTAACTTTAAAAAATTTAAAAAAAGGAGGGGGGGGGAAGAAAGGAATAGGAAAAAAAAGGAAAGAAGAAAGCAAGCAACCATTAGCCTTTAATTGAACACAGGGTCTGATTTTCAAAGCTGCTAGGCACCCACAGCTCCATCTGAAGTCAGTGGAAGTGGTGAGTGCTCAGCAGCTCCGCAAATCAGGCCCAAACTGTACAGGGGTCTACTAGCACTCGAACTGAAATAGCATTTAGGGAAGGGTTTTTGTTGCAGAAATGAGAAGGTTCAAAGTAATCTGTCAAAGAAGCGCTGCTACATTCATGAGTCGTAAAGCTAGCTAGCTCTCATCCATGGGAAAAAAAGTTAATTCATAGGGCTCATAGGGCTTGCATTTGTCAAGGAGCAGGACGTCAATGCTATCATTATCAGGCAAATCAGCCAGGCGTTTAATGGTAGAATCAGGAGACATTTGCTCTCCACTATCAGAATGACATCATAACTAAAGCAGCCTTCGGCGAGGGGGGAGAAAGCCGGGGCAAGGCTTGGGCTGCACGCAGACTTTGCACTTCTGCTCTGCCGTCCCCACGGATCGCTGCTCCCCGTCCAGGAGGCAGCAATGCTTCCAACTGCCTTCGCTCCACAACTTCATCCCTACAGCATCTGCTACACCAGAATCTGATTTTGCAAAATACTTCCAAACCTGCCAGATCCAAACCTGCGATATTGCAAGCCAGCCCCTCGGCTAGGAGGGGATGGCTTTCACATATAATCTAAATTCACTTCAAAAATTCCTGGCATTTTTAATTACTTCAGTAATCTTCATCCTCAGTGAAATGGGAGGGGAGAAACACATTAAAAAACTACTTACCTCTGTGATTTAAAAAGTAACAGCTCAGTTAAGTAAGTCAAATTTTAAGCATACACAAACACACACATACACAATCTTTGAGTATTCTGAAGTATTTAGTGATGATCTGTTCGATGATCACAAACATAACAGCAATACACATTTCCCTTCAACAGCAGCTGTAATTATACAACTCAAACACCATGAATTACAAACTGTTAATCTATTTTCTTTCAGAATATCACTACAGGTACACAGGCACTGTACAAAAGCCTCACCTTGTATAAGAACTCTGAGGGAAAAAGTTATGAAAGCAGACAGAAAACCTAAAATCCCTGAGGCTACAAAAAAATCCCGCTATTGAGAAATAACCCAAGAGACCACATAGGGAATGTACAGCTTTCAGAAGCACTTCTCATCTTATTTGCACTTAACCTATTGATGTACTTATGCAGGTCACTTACTTTTCGGATATGTTTGAACCCTTTATAATCATGCAGATCGCCGCGGTTTTCACTTGGGCTTTTGGTTTTTTGGTTTTGTTTGTTTTTTTGCAAACAAGTTTCATTTAAAAAAGATCCAATTATGCAAATCTGCTCCCGGATAGGTAGTGAATATTCAATATGACGGTGATACTGTAATAGTTCAATGCAATGCACTGTACTGGACAGATTTATGAGGCAACGTCACTACTACGCTCTGGTCCTTGCTGAAGCATCTTGAAGTTAATTAAAGCTGCAATGTCCACTTTTCCAGCCACCATCCTCATTCAGGTTTACTATTTCAACATCAAACCAGCAAGGGGGCCTCCCCCCTCTCTCTGTACATTTAAGCAGCCTTCCACAGTCAATGAACAATGAACAAAGATTGGAGTGGTAGGAAGGGGGGGAGAGAAAAAAACCTCCGCAGGAATAATCAAATCCGGTTTAAACAAGTAAAAATATGGTTTCTAATATTAAACTAGAAAAGAAAACATTCTTCTCCAAGCGAACGTGCAGAGGCGCTTAGCCAACCCCTTCAGAAAGGGGCTAAAAGCAGCCAGTCCTTTTTATTTCGAGCAGTGAATGAGCCCAAACAAGGCTTCTAAACTTAATTATGACACTTAAAATAGTCTTTTTCCACATAAGCAGTGAGGCTCGCCGCTGCTGTCTGTATCAACCGGTCAAATCAGCTCAGCAAACACGGCCCCTGTTGGATTTATTTTAAACTGCACGGGGGGGGGGGGCGGGGGGGGCAGCGCAGCCCCGCAGAGCGCTCCAGCCACGGGCGGCCGGGCAGCCGCGCCCGCGCAGCGCCCGTTCCGCACCCGCGCAGCGCCGCCGAGCCGAGCCGAGCCGTTCCGTGCCGGGCCACGGTGCTCCCCGGCCCGCCGGGCGGCTGAAGTGGAACAGAAGGGCTCTGCGAAATCGCCTCTCCGCTGTATATCGCGCACGGCCATAGCCGGCCCGCCGCACGCCCCCCGAAACAATGCCCGCCGAGCAGGCAGGCGGCGGCCGGAGCCCTCCCCTCCCTTCCCTTCCCCTCCCCTCCTCTCCCTTCCCCTCCCCGCCGCCGGCACCCACGGGCCCGCGGGGGGGCAGCGCGGCGTCGGAGGCGCCCCCACGGCTCGGCCGCCGCGCCGGGGGACGCCGGCAACTAACTTTGCGGCTGGAGTCCCCTCCGAAAAAAAAAATAAATAAAATAAAAACAGCAAGAAAAAAAAAAAAAGGCATAAATCTTCGCGACCTTTTATTTTGCGTTTAAAGTTCACGGGCGTCACCGCTGCCTTCAGCCCTCTCCCTCCCGCGCGCACACACACATATATTAATTATTTGCAAAACTGCAACAGATGGGCGCATTAAAAGCTGGATTCTTTCCTACGCGGCATCAAAGAATCGCTCCTTTCCCCCCCCAATCCACACCCCTCCGCCCCCCCGTTAATCCCGCCGCCGGCCCGGAGCCCCCCGGCCGCCAGCCCCGCGCAGCGCCGGCCCGGGGCCGCTCCCCCCGGGGCTTGCCATTTAAGTTTCCTCCTTAACCTGTTACTTTCTCCGGGCGCTGACAAAAGCCCCGGCGGCGGGCTGGCAGGTGCCTCCCCGCTCCCCGCGGCGCCGCCGGGCGCGCTCGGCTCCCCCCGCAAGGGCTGAGACCTGGCCTGACATTTAGTGCCTACTTGAATGTCACAACGCTCCTCGCAGCATTATGCACGGCTCCTATTCATAAGAGGTCGATTAGAGCACAAAATGGCAGGTCTCTTAGGCACTTGAATCTCACAAGTTTGACACATGGTATGCATCAGCTAACTTTGATTAAAAAAAAAAAAAAAAAAAAGAAACGAAGGGGGGGGGGGGGAGTTTACAAATTACACCCCGATTAGCCGGGATCCTCCGACGGGGGGGGAAAGAGGGGGGAGGGGGGGCCGCGGTTAAAGTCACTTCGGCAAAGTTTGCTCCGCAGCAAGCCTTTAAAACAAAAAGTTTCTGGGCAAGTTAAGGGCAGCGTCTGTGCGGGCTGGGGCCGGCGGGCGGGCAGCCCCCAGCCGGTGTCGCGGCCGCCGCCGGCTCTCGCCTCCCGTCGCCTCGTTTCGCCCGCCCGCTCCTTTTTTGTAAAGTAACGGTTTTAAAAGAAACGAGAGAGAAAGAGGAAAAACGGAGGGTTTTCTTCAGGCTAAGTTCTATAGCGCCATTCAATGGCTTCTCCGCTCCTTTCATTATTTTCTGCTTTTCCCCTGACAGCCCTGCTTGCAAACGTCACTGCTATGGATATTTAATTATACTGTATTTTTTTAATCACGGTGGAAAACGCAGGCCCCGTTGCGCTGATTAAAAAGAAATAAAAAAAAAAATAAACCACACTCCGGACTGACTTTGGAGCCTCTTTGATGGCTCGCGGGAGCCTCCCGGATCCTCCAAAACCCCCTTTTTACCTTTGTCTTTCTTACCTTAAAATTTAAAGCAAAGCGTAGAAGAAACTCCCGCACGTAAACGGAGCGTTGTAAAAGATTGTGTTCAATGAATAATGAAGCATGTCCACATGATTGACTTGATCATTTTCTTGTGCGGAGGGGGAAAAGTGCGGCGCGGGGCTGCCGCGGCCGCCCGCTCCGGGTAGCCCTCCCAACTGCTTCCAGCACATCCCGAGCAAAGAGCGCTTTATTTTAATCTGTCTCTTTTCAGAATAACCCCCTTCATTGATACTGATCACCCAACATCACAAGACATCCCCATCTCTCAGCGTGGACTCCCCCTATCTGGTAGGTGAAATGCATTGTACCATTAAAAAAGCACTCCATTGTCGTCTTGGCATAATTCACAGCAACTAGATAGGTCTTGCGGCATTTAGCTTTGATGAGCCAAAAGCTGAACCCTTGATATAATAATCTACAAAGAATGGGCTGTGATCGTCCATTTTTTCTCCCTGTCTAGCAACTAAGAAACCATTTAACACGGCGCGGCTTGGTCGTGACCTTGAGCCTGTGTAAACACCCCGAGGAGCCCGCGCCGCTCCGCAGCCCCCCGGCCAGCGCCGCTGCCCGCGCAGCCCCGCGCAGCCCCCGCGCAACCCCCGCGGCCGCGCAGCTCCCGCGCAGCCCCCGCCGCCCCTGCCCGCGCCCCGCCAGCGCCGCCGAGCCCCCGGGGGCAGCGGCGGGCTCCACAAAGCGCCCCTCTTACCTGCTCCCGAAACTATGCAAAGTCCGCTTCTCCCAAAAAAAACTCCCGGGGAAACCTCGGTGGACGGGGGGACCGGAGCATCAGTCACCGCTCCGGCGTTTAAGAGAAGTAATCAGCGATAAAGTGACGTTGATCTGCACTGTAACCTTGTGGCGTATTTAATGTAAATAAGCCAGTTATGTTGCCAATCGCATGCATACAAACACATAAAGGTCCTCAGCGTTGCATTTTGATTCTTTCCATTAGAACCGACTTTATTTACATACACTATTTAGGGGATCATGATAATTCTAAAACAATACTAGTGCCAAATGATTATGAAAATATGATTTTAATTAATCACGTAGTAGGCAAGGAAATTAGCATACGGTAATTAAACTTAGAGAAAAACGTCATGGAGGTTCTCTGCCTTATGGGTTCGGAATAATCATTAAACGATGGGTTTTCAGGACTTAATTATCAAACAAATAACTTTTTTAAAGCAACTTTACAAGGTTTATCCGCAGGGCAACGATTTAGTAAATAATATATAACCAAGCAAACAAGGTGCAAATGTGACTGGTGAAATAGGTTGTGTTTCTACAAGGCGGGGGGGGGGGGGGGGGGGGAGAGAAGCTGAATAATGCAATTATGGATTCTGTGTCCCATAGTTGACAAAAGCATGGTGCCTCAATAGACTCTTTGTTATGGGATTATATAATGATTGTGGTGTAATTATGGGAAAAAAGATTTAGTAATAATAAAAAGTATCAAAATACACCAATGAGCAGCTTGTTTTAAAGAAAAGGCTTGCATGTGACATTAGGGGCATGTTAATAACAAAAAGCCAGGATCCGAAAGGATTGACAAATAAAAAAGACTGTGATGCGCATGATTAAGAAGCGATGGAGACAGATTGATTATTCAAAATGCCGAGCCACAGGGACACTTAAAACATTGATTCAGGTAAGACTAGTTTCATCTTGACTGAAATGAGTTCCCTGAAGATGACTGGCATACATTTTAAATCAGTTTACTACATAAAAAGCATAACATCACAAGCTGAAACCTTCTAGTTAAAATAGGAGTCCAAGGAAAAAAAAAAAAAAAAGTTTATGTCTGTGGCAATTCTCAGAGGGACTATGGAATTGCAGAGGAAGGGGTATAGATTAATTAGCTCTTCCTAAACAGTGGACTTAAACGCACCCATCTTTTATAATCCCTAGCCTCTATTTCTGGATTCTGTGGTCCAATACCACTTGCAGGTTATAGGGATGATATTAATAACCCTATAGGTACTGTATGAGTTCTTTTTTTCCTTTTCTTTTTTTTTCTGGAACTGCAGTAAATTAACTTTCTATAATAACTCCAAAATGAGCAAGATTTTTTTCCAATTGACTTCACGTGAAGTTTATAAATAGTTGTTCAGAGCTATTCAATGTTAAAAAAAAAAAAAAAAAAAAAAGATTCCCATGCCTATACTAAAAAGTTTAGGAATTCACTCTGCATTTTCCAATTTGATGTGTCTGAAATTCTCTTTGAACAAATTCCAAAATACAAGTTTTTTCTATAGAAATTAGCATAGCAATCACATCAATAATATCACTATCTCTATGGGAATGATAACTGGAGCAGTGGGGGTGTTCTTTATTTCAATTCTTCGTGGATCAACTGATTATATTCTGTCTTCTTTTGAACTTGTTATTGTAAGTCAAGTGATTCTTTATAAGTGACAGCCCTGACAAAGAGACGAGGATGGGAAAGCAGGTCGAAAGGAAGTCGCCATATGGACTTTAAAAAAGGCACTTTTTAAACAAGATAATGGGGAAATGGATGTTGCCTTTTAACCCTGTCAAGGCTGAACATTATTAGCTGTCTCATAAAAGAATAAGCTGTACCTTTTTGTTTTAATATCAGATTTCACTTTATGATTTCCATGACCTAGGGCTTCACGATACAAACTATA
Organism: Anser cygnoides; assembly: GCF_040182565.1. Taxonomy (NCBI): domain Eukaryota; kingdom Metazoa; phylum Chordata; class Aves; order Anseriformes; family Anatidae; genus Anser; species Anser cygnoides. The sequence goes on along the minus strand of NC_089884.1, from coordinate 20,578,712 downwards.
TAGGAGGTGATGGCATTTCAGAAGCAAGGGCCAAATCAGACACCTGGAATCACTGTCAGCCATGAGATTTGAGAGCACCACACAAAGAGTTACAGAAGAATGAGAGCTCAGGAAAACCCCATGGTTCTTCTTCCTGAAACAAAGATAAGAATATTGGCTAGAGATAGGTGAAACAGCACTGACAGCAGAGGAGCTTTAGACATCTCATTGGGATTTCCTGTTCCTTTGGCAAAAGTGCATGATGCTCTTTTAATGACAGTGGAACGGAGTGAAAACAAAGAGTGAGGACAAGGACTTTGACTCTAATTCTTGCAAAAATTAATTTCTCCTCTCCTTTTTTTTTTTTTTTCTGGAGAGAACAAATTTCCCTCCAGAAACTTGCCAGTGGACAGAGATTAGGAAACACCTCCCAGGAAGCTGAGATTAAGTTCTAAACCCTCACTAAGCTGATGGCAGAGCTGTCAGCACTGGTCCACCACTGGTGAACGCCCTGTCAATTTTATTTTCCTAGTCAGCAGATGATCATCCAACTCAACTCTACAGGAAGAGCATATCAAGCAAAAGCTTCTCAAAATCTGGAAGAGGAGGCTACTATGCAGGCAATGGTGATATCACGGGAGGATGCTATTAACAAAACCAATCAAAATTCTTTTCCCCAGGACAAGTTAGGCATGATTATTTGGGTTGGGATGGCCAACCCTTCCCTAAAATGGAGCCTGAAGAGACAATGTAAGTTTGTGAGCTGAGTACATTCCTAAAGACAAATACCCCCCAAATTTTATTGACTCAGTCACAGGTTTTGCCTCCTAAGCAATGTCGACTGGATAGATGGGATTCAGAAGATCTCAGACATGAGCTCAGGGAGGCTTTGCCCCAGCCTTGCTCAGAATTCCTAATATTCCCCAATACCATCAGCACTTCTGTAGTGTCCTCCAGTATTCCTCCCCCTCATCTCAATGTTGTTCCCTTTTTCTCTTTTTGCATCCAAAGAAAGGTCTTTTCTCTTCAGAGCCTTCATGTCCTCTCAGCTGCAGGGGCTTCACTGTCCCCAGCTACTTCTCCTACTTCTTTGGTTGATTTTATCCTCTTCTGTGCCTCTTCTACAAGTAGGCAGGACTATACTAGTGCTTTACCTTGGCAAAAACACTACAGGTGAAAGAAGGAAAGAGCAGAAGAAATGTCCATTGTTTGCCTTACTCTGCAAGGTCCTTGCACTGTCTCAGAGAACAGGGAGCACCTTCTCAGGCAATGGAAGCTATCAGATACAGACTTGTCAAACTTCAAAAAGGAGGATGACAGGAAATGAGAGCTGAGGTTTTTGGGCAGGCAACATTGTTATTCCTTGTGATTTCCACCTTTGTGAAATTACAGGATTTCAGAAGTACTTATTTTGGACAGACATAAACAAAAAGGAAGAAAATCACAAATCTCACAAGTCTGATGAATACAACAAAAAACCTAGGTGGGAGGAGAGGTGGGAGGAGTATTTTATGAAGCTTTATACATGGAAGCAGCAAAATACAAGTGGTCATATACTAATTTACACAACGGGTGGGGGAGAAATGTTAGCTTTATATATTTAAATATTTATAAGTTTTTTGCTTTATGAGAAAGGACTGAGGAATAATCCTGCCTTTGTTCTTAAAAAGTGTGATCAGCATTTCCTTCCTAAAGAGAGATGATAAGCAACTGGGCATTCTTTTAACAAAGGCTGCAGAAGACCATTGAAAACTTAATACCTTTAGGAGGGGGTCTCTTTTCCAAAGAAGAGCAGAACATCAAGTCTTTAATATTGATAAGGAAATACTCATAAAAGGAATCACCTAATAGTGGGGACTTTAAATAAGGAATTTCAGAAAACTTAGAGTAGATATTGCAGCAAACTCTGGAACAGGTGGTGCGATCTACGTGGCAGTCTGAGCCACTGAAAATACAAGTCATCCAGCAAGAAAGTCGCTGCAGCATGGTTCAAGAAGACATAAGTAAAACACTTTCACAGGAAAAAGGGAAACACCTTCCAAAATGCCTGTTAAAAACATAGGAGTTTCCTGGGCACAACCCCAGCAAACTGACAAGGTGGACGGAGGTTTTCCCACTTGTACAGATTGTGTAAGAAAGCTTCCTGGAAAAAAGGACTGTGAGATTCCAGCTTTCTAAACAGACCAGAGGCAGAACCCATTTGAGAAAAAGCTATTTCCCAGGGTCCACAGTCAAAATACAAGTTTGATCAGCAAAGATTGTATATATCATCATCACAGGGATTCAAAGGTAGAGGTCATCAGAATTTGTAGAAAAAAAAAAAAAAGAAAAAAAAAAGAAAAAGACACCAACCACATTTCTAGGAGACAAATTTGCATCCTCAATTATAGCAGTCAACTATCACTGAGCCTGGTGTCACAATCAAGTTGCATGGGTCAACTAAAAGCATATAATGAAGCTAGGCTTCAATATTGGCCACTTTTTGTCACAAAGTCATTGCAACAATTAATCAAATCACAGACACCAAAAAATGGTCAAAAATAAAGTACAAAATGGGCACCTGGAAGATGCGCAACAGAAGCAGTATCTAAAGCAGGGGCAGTATGGAGGCACAGCTCCCTCTCATAGTCACGGCAGCACTGATCCTTCTCCTTTTCAAAACAAAGGTGAAACTGGAATGAAGAGAAATGGTTCATCAAAGTATTACTGAGACCAACAGACTGGTACATGGTATTGGAAGTTTCTATGGACAAAAGTAGTCACCTATGTATTTCTATTGAACATAAGAAACTATGTAAAATGATAAAAAATAAAGTTTTGTCTTTTTTCTTTCCCAAAGCAAGAGAGATTTTTTTAGATTAAATAGTGAACAATATTCTCAATAGATCCACCTAGTGGAATCGAACAAATTCTGCTTCCAGAATAAAGACACAGCTTTTATAACCCTATCCAGGACATAATTCTGTGACTATCTCCCATTCAGCAAAACAAGGACTCAGAAATCCTCTGAAAGAGCAAGAATGAAAGGTGCAGTAAGCCCAAATACAAGGACAATATAGAAGATCAGGAGACAACTGTTGCTCCAGGATTTAAACTTTAGCATTTAAATTTACATGGGATTAGTACAGCAGGTGTACTTTTCCAGCTATAATCACTAGGAATTATGATTGACCAAGAGGGGAAAGTACTGGAAAAAATATCCAAAATAATAGCTGCGCTTCATCTTTAAAGTGCATTGGCACTGAGCTAGCTCTTGCAAAAAACTCACACATAACCTGTCTCAGGATGTCAGACCTCTTCAGGAGCTATTTAAAGGTGATTTTCTTTGATCTTATCTCTGAGATCAGATCCAGGAATATTTTGGGGGGGTAAGAATTTCTTTTTATCCAACTAATCTAACCAGTATTCCACTTTTCAACACTTTCCTTAAACTTCTCCCTTTTCTTTCCATCCTGGTCCCAAAGATCACAGCAAGCCATAGGCTTGTAATGATCATAACCTCATGGCTCTCCCCAGCACTCAGGATGCTTTCCCCTATTGATGAACACCAATATTCCCTGCCGGTGACACCCCACTACCACTTTTTCCTCTGCCGGTTACACACAGCCTTCCCAACTGCCCACCAGTTCCCCACAGCCTCTCCCTTGGCCCGCACACCCACCTCAGCCCACGGGTGCCCTCCTGGTCACCCCCACAACCACCTCTCCTCACCACATTGAAGCCTTTGTTCTATCAGAAAGTTTGCAGCTTAATGCCTAAAGCAAACAGATAAAGAATAATTTTGATGATCTGCTGAAAACGTTTATGTCTTACCTTTTAAACTACCATTTCACTGTTTAAGCCCCATGGTACAGTAATTAAGGCCATTACACCAGTGCTACTTTCCCCATCTACATTGGTCACCTGTAAGCAGCGTATGCAGGGACTGGGCTACGCCAGGTTGGTAAATACCTTGCACTGGGTACCAACAGCAAGGAGCACTGTGTTTATCATTTGTTAAAAGTTTGTTGATATTGCTTCATCTGCAGCTGATTAGGTAGGTGCCAGTGTCTAGACAGAAACACCCTGTCTTCACCAGTTTTGTGACTCAGGCTGAAGGAGGCCCGGGACGTTTTGTGAGGATCTCAAAGATCAGAGATCCATAGCAGACCACAAGTCATTTTTGGGAGGCTTCCCCAAACGTTCCCCTGCTGAATGTGATGCTCCTCAGTGCTTCCCCACACAGGCTGCGCCATGAGGTGGCGCCTCAAAGATGGTGCCTCCCCCCTTTACCTCAGCAGTCACCCCAGTGCCATCTGCAGCCTCCCGGGCCCCAGGCAGTTCCAGGGGTGGCTGCCCTAGCCAAGATCTTTCCTGCTGGCCATGTTTGTGTCCCCAAGATGGGCCATGCCAGGCTGTGGGTGCAAGGGCTGTCCCCACCAGCAGAGCCTCATGGCAATTGGCAGCAGCACCTCACTGCCATGGCCACAAGAGATGGCAGCCAAGAAATGCCACCACAGCCCTGCCCACCTGGAGAGGGAGAGGATTGAGAGGCAGTGGGGTTCGGGGCAGAGCTTACCCACAGCTTTGCCTCAGAATACAGCGTTCCTCATCCTGCAGAGCCAAAATGCAGCACCTGTCCCCAGCCAGCAGGAGGGGAGCCGCAGCAGTGGTGGAGGCCCAGCCAGTATGATGTGCCCCAGGCCCCTCACCACCACCTCCCAGCTAGCCCCAGGGACACACATAGCAGGTTCTTATTAAAAATAATAATAATAATAATAGTAATCCTATAACTCTTATTAACTGCTACACTGGCATTACTACACAGGCCTGAAAGCCATGATTTATGTCCATTTGTTCATTGTACCCTTACCCCAAACACCAGGTATTAATTCCAAGCTGCAGTAGAAGCTCACAGGCGTCCCTTCACCTTCACCATCCCCACAGCCTCCATCAAATCCATGCCCAAAGGAAGCAGGCTGGGCACCTGTGGGAAAAGGGGTGGGAAGGGAAAGTGGGTTGGGAATGGACTGTGGGGGGATCTTACCTGTCTTTCCAGGTATGCTGTCACTGGACCATAAACATCTACTAAAAACAATGCCGGAGAGCATGACAAATAACTTCCCAGAGGGAGGCACCACTCCACCTGCTCTGTCCCCCCAGAGAGGACTATCTCACCTCCTCACAGAAGATGGGACACTTGAAAGTGACATAGGTAATGTCCCCAGGGAGCTGCGGAGGCTCTGGGAGCAGGACAAAGGATTGCAGTGCCTATGATATGTATTTGAAAAATATACATCAATACAATGTGACACTAGTGCAGAGCAGAACATCTGAAAACTGATGAAGTGGAGAGCTCTCTATGTAATGCAAAGCACCTGAATGATGTGTGTACACAGAAAGATTTGTTCAGCTCTGCTCGTATCCAGCCCTTTTGGACAGTTGGATTTGATTTGCCATTTTCCTGCCAAAATATTGTTGCTATACCTCAGCACCTGGCCTTTCTTCAAAGAAAATGAATATGACTCTCCTGTCTTCACCTAAACCAGTCCAGAATATGAGTTCAGCAGAGGTTAAAGGGACCTTCCTTAATAACAAATATGTTTTTAATAATTTAAAGCCTCATAAATAAAGACTTATTGTTTCTCTCAAAATTCTCTCTGCTTCCATAATTCTGTTCATATATAGCTATTTCCCACCTTTTTCTATCCACGCTTGAAATGAATACTGTTAAAATCAACATACCTGCTTAGAATCAGAGGGTCACATGACTTGAAACAAATTAGCTCTGTCTGCACAGCCAGCAGAGGGAAGCAAAGAGTATAATTATTTTTGCTTACATCATTTTAAACAGTATTTTAAGGATTTCTTAACCAAAAGCTAAACTGGTTTCCTAAAAGATAATACTTTAAATGCTTAAGATAGAAACTTCCACAAAATTTTTACAACAACAAAGGTGATGTCAAACAACAACAGCACTATGACCTTTATTATTTCCTTTCTCTCTGCTAACTTCAAAAGGCTTTAAGGTTTTCGGTATTTATTTGCAATTTTCTCACCTAACCAAAAAGCTTTTTCCAGCTACTAATTAATTTTACATCAGCAACTTAGGTCTTTTTTTTTTGTCTTTTTTTTTTTCTGTAAATAATCAATGTATAATCAGATGAATTTGAAGGTAAGCCAGCTCTCTGAAACAACCTGGAAGTAAAAAAAATAAAAAATGTGGGTGTTTTCTTCAGATTGAAAACCTGTTCTACTTGAAAAGATGAGAAAGCCACTTTCTCTGTTGAGTATTCACTACCACTCCTTCTCACCACTTATCTCTACCCCAAGGAGGAGAAAAATTGTGAACAGAACTGAAACTTCCAAGATAAAAATAAAATAAGTGATTGTAGAAAAAGTGGCAAGTGTAAGGGAAGAAAGCCAAAAAAAAAAAAAAAAAAAAAAAACCTCAGCTATTATTCTCACACCCTACAAATAAGCAATAACAAAAACAACAAAGCCACAAAAGGCAGCTCCAATTTTTCAAGCCTGCTAGGAATCATATGAAAGCCCCAGAGAATTCAAACAAACTACCTATTTCCTAGGAATTTTTCAGTTTAGTCCTCTTTTCTCTTTTTTTTTTCCCATTTCATATAAATGTTGGATTTAAACTTTAACAGATGCTATTTAAGAGTGTCATTTTAAGATATAAATTACAAACTGGAAGAGCCCTCAAGGATCACAAGGCATGAGCATGTATGGCCATGTTGTTTTACACCTCTTTAGCCAGGACTTGTCATTCTGAAATCCTACAGATGTGCTAAAAGCTGCAGAGGTGGGTGAGAAGTCTGAGATGCGCGTGTGCTGGAGCTATGCCAAGCAAGCATTGCCCATAGAGCTAACAAGGCTGAGACAGGACTGATCTCACTTCACAATGAGTGGGAGAAGCTGCATGGGGTAACTTGCCATCCTTGCAGAGGTAGCTAGCAGGGGTCCTCTGAGCTCCCACTGCCAAAATACATTTGGAAAAAACGTGAAGAGATGTTTTCTGGGTTTTGTTTTTCTGTTTCTACTGTAATTTAAGCTAGAAGCAAATGCTCAAAAGCAGACTGATACACCAAGCAAAACCAGTGAAGCTCAAAGACTGCACAAATTGCACAGAGGTGTGAATAAGCCTTGTTATGTCTTTTTAGGCATCAAAATATCCCTAACACTATGTTTCCAAGCTCACAGGCATTTTAAAACGTGCTACACCCTTTTCCCGCCTCTATACCGTGTGCTTGGACTAGTCAATACATGAGCAGCTAAATAGGTTTGAGGCACATCTTCTTTGTGTAAACAGGTTTGTGTTACTTCTGCACTCCAGATTTTGCAAGCTTTGCAATGCTGTAATTCATTTCCAGAATATGGCCCACTGGGTAAAATTTCAGTTACACTAGTGAAAATATTGAATAAACCTTTGGAAGCTAAAACTAATCACCACTTTAGAAATCCAAAGGTGATGAGCTTATCTGGATAATAATAATCTTTTTAAGAAAAAGTTATCAATCTGTATTTAACCAATAGACAGGAACTGGTTCAAAAAGAGTCAAATCCATCAGGTAATGTGTGCCTATTAAAAAACTATAAATAAGCATTCACCCGAGAGCTTGGAATGGCACTTTGAGAGCCTTCCTGGTCACTCAGGTAAATAATGAGTTTTATATAACCTTTCAGCAAAGATTTTTTGTAAATGAGGAGATAAAATGCAGAAAAGCTTCTGATTAATGTGAAGGTTGGGGTACAAGCCAACACACAAGTGGGAATTCAAAGTTAAAGCTGGCGTTGTTCACTCACATTGTTTCCTCTAAGGGTTCAACGTTAAAGACGCTGTTGTCTTTACTCTGACTTGTTTGTGATGGTTTCAATTTAGGATTTTATTTATATATGGTGTTTAAATTGATGAGTGTTTTGTACATTATCTGCTCACACAGAAGACACTAAAGTCAATAAGAATTGTAGAGATGGGCAGAATGTAGGCCTCCAAACAATGTGCAGCCAACAGTGAAAATGACCACAGTGGTCATCATAGCCCCCATGAAACTTGCAAGTACTGTGTTTGCTCAAATCTGAAGAGAAAGGAGAAAAAGTAAAGAAAAACAAACAAACAAACAAAACTTTCTGGTATCTCATCCTGTCAATATTAACTACTCTCCAATAAAGTAACTCTTATCAAATATTTTGAGCTCTCTTGATGACTAAGAAAAAATATACCCATAAAGGGATCCATCAATTATCTTAAAATCAAATAACCTGGAAACCAGGATATATGGCAAAATTAAATATAAGCCCTTGCCTGGATAACAGTTCAGTCCTCTCTAGAGAATTGCTCATCAGCTGTCCTCAACACCTAACACCCTAGGATGAGAAGAGAAAAATGGGTTTCACACCCTGAAGGTTAACGAACTTCATTTGTTATGTACTCAGAGAATTAAATTTGTACCACATGCTCAAGGATCTAAAAGGGAAACTTCTCCCAGCTATAACCATGGCAGTGTTTCACAATAACATAGACATTTGAAAAAGCTAAAATGCAAACCAAAAAGGGGAAAAAATGTATAGTGTTTGTATTCAATAGAGATCTTTCCTGACCGTTGTGATTCTAAAGAAATATATCCTTCCAATTGTTCCATATTGTGTTAAAACATATTTTTTGCATTTATTAATAATTCAAACATGTTGTTGTTTAAAAAAATTATTCACATCATGTGTTCATAGTTTCCATATACATATGTCAAACTTTATTTTGTTTTACCATTATAATCTATGAATGGATTTACCCTTTGTTTCTGTTTTCAAATCTCTGAGGAATGTTTGATTAGGTAGGAGGGTTTGTTTTATGCATTACTTGTTCATCATTGCACAAGTGCACAGGCTAAACAAAGTTGGCATACTTCATACTGATTGGTGGAAACGGTGTAGTTAAACAGTGTAGTTAATACAAGGGAATGAGTAATTTCTCAGCACAGCTAATCAGCTGCACAATAGCTATGTATCAGACACTGCAGCTATATATCAAAAATGCATTTTAAGGTAGCTTGTAGCGTACATGATTATCTAGTAGTATCTGTTACAGTCATTTCATATTAACTCACTTCTGTATTTATTTAATAAAAATAATTTTGTGTGCAGTGGTCTATATACATAACTGGGCAGAATACCAGGAATTATGTGGTAAATGGCAAAAACAGGAATGTTCTAGTTGATATATAATGGAAAATATGTCCAGGGTGTTACAGTCTGAGAGTGTCCAGTGCAAAGGAAAAGACAGAGCAATGAAGGTGACAAAACAGCTACTACTTCACTGAAGAACTTAAATCAATTTCATAATTCTGTATCTATCACTCTGTACATCTATAACTAAGAAATAACAAGATAAATATATTATACTATTATTTAGCAGATGTCTTCTGCATTGTTTTTCCATCCCTTTTTGATGAGCTGTACTTTATTATGACTGTCATTCCTGAAAAACGTCTTTTTAATAGCTCAGCATCAACACAAGTTCAGAATGCTGTCCCTCCATTAGAAAACAAAGTTGGGTTCAGTAGGAGTTAACATTAACAATTCAAGAGCCTGTAGAAGAAATTAGAAACATGAGTCCTCCACAATGATGATAAAATCAAACTGGCAAATAAATGTATTCTCAAATGTCATAGTAAGAAACTGGATGAATATATGCAACTAAAATGGTCTCTTAAATTTCAAGTGCTTGGCCAGGATTTTCAAGAACTTGGTCCTACACAGAAGAAGCTGAATTAGAAATCTATCAAGTAATCTTACTAGTGAATATCTGCACATGTAATGCAAACTTCATGAAGTCCACAATTTCACCCTACTAGACTAATCTAAAGCCCACTGGGATCTGTTCCTCTGAATTTGATGAGTTTTGGATCAAGCCTTTTGAAGATAAGGAGTGAGCTGGAAACAAAATGATGCCATAAATCAGAATGAGTGGTACAGAATTAAGTAGTACAAAACATAGCTTTCAGTACTATATTATGTTAGGGTTATAAAATAAAACAAAACAACACAACTATTGATGTATAAATAGTAAGGAGAAGGAAATATAAATATTTGTGTTATTAAGGAATTAGTGAAGTTGCAGAGCTTCACTTTCCTAAAAAATATAGGCTCTATTTTGATATCCATACTTAAGGAAACACTTTGGCTCTGATAAAGCCAAGTGGATAATTAAAAATTATAATATTAATTGTACCCTTAACACAGATAAGTAAACTTGGCAAGAAAGTTTTAATGAGTTAAAGTGAAAAGGCAATGTCTAAATTAACTGAGTAAATTGGCAAAGAGAAATTTATTGTATATACTGACCCCTTTAACTTGTTTTAATGTCTGAATTTGAATTACATAGATTAATTTTCATTACATGATACATTAAATTATAAGGATAAAATAATTCCTCTCAGAATCTGCTTTCTAGGACAGGTAACAGTGCTTACAAATTCATTGTCCTGTATTATTTTATAATAGTGACTTGAAATCCACAGATTCTCTAAAGATTCCTGAGGGAAGATACAACTACTAGAATATCTTTAGAAAGTCAGCATAAAAGACACAAACATGATCTCATTGATCTTTGCTAAAAATGCAAACAGTACCACAAAATACTTTGGCTTTGGGAATCCTCGGTACTATTGAAGACATCAGCTCCTACAACACACATCCACCATGTGCCACCATCCAAAGGTGCGTGGAGGTCTACGTATAGCTGCACAAATACCCCTCAGATATACATGCATATATCAGCCACACTGGAGGAGCTGAAACGGTTGATCTGCTATCATCTGAAAAGATGCTGCATGCTTATGAAAAGTGCTTGGCATACCCCAGTGGAAAAAAAAAAAAAAAAGGAAAAAAAACCTTTTGGTTAAAATAATTTACTGCCAGATTTTGACTGAAATAACTGTGACGTAAAAGCCAACATAGATGTACACCCCATAGGGAGTCATCTGACTGTATCAGTTTTTAATGTATCCTTCCGTAAAGTCAAAGATCCAAACGCTAAATTTAGTGCTCAGGGACATCAAGGGAATTTGTGACATTTCTCAGAGGGCTTAGTATCCATAAACTAATGACTGGATAAAACTGATCTCAATATTTAGTTTCACATTTGGGATAAATACAATATTGATGATATTTTATTTAACTGTTTCACAACACCATACATGTGAAAAATTAACAAAGTAGAAACTGCTCACCCAGAAATACACTTGAACAAATATTGGGATTATGTATATAATTAAGACACAGGCATTGCAGAAGACCATTATATATCATGATTTAGAAGTTCAGATCTTTCAGCTCCTACTAAATACTGTCAAGCACCAAGAAGTTCTGAGCCAGAACCAACTGAAAACAATGGGAAGATTTCCATTGGTTTTAATAAGCAATAAATCAAATCCATAAAAATGAACCAAGCTAGTAAACGTGCTGTTGCTCAGAGTTGCTTCTAAATAAATATATAAATAGCTGCTCTCTCACCCAACGACATGCCGTCCCTCCTTCCTTCGTACCCCATGGAGGAAGACCAGCTCATGCCCACCAGCAAGCCCTCATAATGCCACAGCAGAGATCACATTCCTATTTGGAAGGAGGAGAGGGGTTTGCTTGATTTTTTTTTTCTCTCTTTGTTTTTTACAGGTCCCTCATCCATTGGTGGTCTGACAAAAAAGACAGGGACATTTCAGATTTATAATGTGAAGGTAAGTTATCCACCTGCATTGTGGGGTGTGTAGGGTGCTGCCATGGGGAGACACTGGGAATCAAGTGGCAAACAAGAAAGAAGTGTTACCTCAAGCACAACCAAACTGTAAAGGGGAACAGGCAGACTGGGGAGCTTTCTGCTGTTCAGTCAATATACCGTGAAGTATCAAAAATCTCTTTTACATGCTTTTTTCCACCTCCCTTTTGAAAAGACACAGAATTACAACCAAGAAGCTAATAACTTGCTACAAATAGTGGTATTTGTTGAGGCATGCAGTTTCCAAATGGGAATTTGGACTTGTTTTTATTCTCCACTTAACACTTCCCCTGCCCAGCACAGACATCGACTCTGGTGGTGTTCCCACCATGACAACACAGGGAAAGCACATGGCCTAATAACTCCAACTTTAACAGACCCATGGCTTCTAACAATGCAATTGCAGTGGAATTTGCCCTAAACAAAGCCTAAAGACAGAAGCATCCATTGCAGTTAGCAGCAATTAATGTCTTCTCAGACTGCTACGTGCCTTAACCGCAGCCAGAGGGATGGTGCCTAGCAGGGGGAAAGGGACACCTGCGTGCAACAGTGACCAGCCTTCCTGGCAGGATCCTCAACAAGGGCATTGCAAACAATGGGCACACAGCAATGCAGCGTGAGCACAGGGTTCCCTACGAGCCAGGTTTGGAATCACCGCCTCCCAAAAAAGCTCACACAGCACAGCCCAAGCAGCAAGAGGGAAGCACTGAGGAAAACCCACAAGAATTTAATCTATTAGAAATATTCCCACTTGTCCTCTTATGACCCACATAGGAAAGCTCTGGACAATGCACGTCTCACACCCAAGGAAGGGTGGTGGCATAAGTGGTTTAGCATGGTGCTTCCCTGAGCCACCCCGCTGCACTGGGCAGGCACGTCCCCAAGCTGCCACCAGACAGACAGACCCCTGCAGCCCAGGGCAGCCACGCTGGGGGAGCTCTCGCTTTCTTCTGTGCCTGCATGCCATCCCCAGTCTCCATCCTTCCCCAGAGAAGGATGACCACCATGGCAGTATGGTGCCCGCTAGCCATAGCTGTTATCAAAAGTGCAGACTGCGCTGACAATGCACTGCTCAATAGGTCATTACCAGACTGTTAATAAATACGGTGAAAAGAGATACAGAGCAAGGGTGTGGGTCTTTTGTAAAATAAATGAATAGTTTTCAAAATGTAGAAGAACTAAAGCACATTTTCACTTTGTGCTTTATGACACCTACAATATCTTGGCTCAACGAATTAAGATTGACATTAAAAAATAACTAAGAGGCCTATTTCTCCTGTCAGTGCAGGGCCAGGGCATCCATCACTGCTGGTGAGCACAGTGTACATACTGAGGGGAGGAGAGACCCTTAAAGGTTTGAATATAAACCTTGTCTACAGATATGCTGGGGAAACACAAGGAGCCATATCCTGTTAAAGTCACAATCACCATTTCCAAAGCCACAAATCGAGTGTATTTGCTCTTTGCATCTGAGCTAAGTTTTAGTAATAAGCCATAAGGAGAGAACAAAAAGCGCAAGAGAAAAAAGATGCCTCTTCCAAACTTAGTGTATCATCACAAATCTCTTAACTCCATGTAAGAGGCAACCTAAGGGTATCAAGTTTAAAAAGCATGGAATCAATAAAAAGTCATTAAAAATCAATGTATGAACTGGTTTGCATGCCCTCAGCCATCACTCCTAGGCACTAATGCTCTAATAATTCTCAATTGATATGCACAGAATATGCCAATTTAAATTTATTGAAGTACTTCAAATTTTTAAGTATTTAAATTTGGAAAGACTGGCTTTATGGGGCCAAAGCTGTGAAGAATGATCAGAAATGTTTAGAATGCCTTACATTTTCAGTAATTTGAAAGAGGTTAAAGGAGTAGACTTACAAAATTAAGAATGATTTAAAAATCATTGGATCATTTCAAATTGCTATAAATGCTTGAATCACAAATAATATTGGTAGTTAGTACACGTGCAATGAAAGGACTCTGTTTTTACATCAATGTCCAAATGAAATCACCAATAGCATTAGGCAGCTACATGCATATACCAAAGAGAAAGGGAACCACTTGCATGTGCACAAAACATGTAGGGGTTTCAAGTGCAAGACAAGCCCTTGCTACCAAGAATACCCCAAGTCTTTCCAGATTAAATTAATTTCAAAATCCAATATGGTTTGAAATCGACTCTCTAGTTAGAAATTCAAGTTGATATTAATTCTACTTCTGGTAGACAACGAAGTGTTTTGCAAAAGACTCCTGTGCAAACACCTGGAAATATGCAGAAACCCACACGGAAGGGCAAGCCATGGTGCCCACACACAGAGCTGGCAAAGTCAGATGCTGCACGGAGAATCCTGATCCCTTGGACACCCCGACCACACTCCTGCTGATGGGGGAATTTTGCCTATGGTTTTGGAAATCTTCTCCAACTTCTGTAGATGCTCAGACAGCTGCCGTATGCCAAAGCCCAGACAGGTAAGGTTTTTGAGCACAGTGCCTTCTGCGCTTCTTAAAAACAAATGCATGGCTGCATTTCTCTTTCTTCACAGTCACTCCTGGAAAATATACCTAGAGGGGAAAATGTAAGAAGTGATATTAACAGCTCAGTACGTCCAAGATAAAAGCTGGAGAAACCAAGGTATTAAAAGGGGTTAAGGTAAAATAATAAACTGCTATTAAGCCTATTAACAGTTTTGAAACATCATTGTTCATGGCACGATAGAGCTTGGCTTTTTACAGGTGTTTCATTTGTACATTTTCCTTATCTGCTGCTATTTAACAATGCCATGAATCTCTGCTTTAAGCCCCCTCGGTAATGCACTGATTGAATCTGCATCTGCTAACCCTTCTTATAAAACAGCATCACAACCAAACAGAGGTTAACATTTCATAACTTTAAACGGCAAGCATAAAGGCTAAAATTTTATGAGGGCCCTCAAAAATAATACCCCTTTTATTAAGTATAAAACACACAGAATTAATCTCAGGACTTCATTCGCTACGTGCTCAGAAGAGGAAAGGCAGGCTAACAAATGTCCCCGTTTGCTCACCTCTCTGCCCGAGCGGCCAGGAGCTTCCGTGCCCCCATGGGACCATGGTGGTGCCATGCCCCGGTGCAGGCAGCAGACCGTCCCTCACAGCGCTCAGCAGCACGGCCCCGGAGCCCACTCGTGCATTCAGGGCCAAGCGCTGCGCTGAGTGAGCAAGGCAAGACGGAGCAGTCTTTCATTAATGTTACTGAAACACTGGCAGAAGCCAACAATCAACATTTCATGGATTTTGGTTTATAATTTAACTTCCTTCACAACATTACTACTTACTGATACTTCTCTGCGATCCTTCTTCTACGTAGTAGAAGACTGCTAGATCCTAGCTGAGGAAAGAAGGAAAAAAAAAAAAAAACAACAAACTTTTATCCAGTGAGACACTTTATCAAGAAAATTCTACAAGAAATTGGTTGTTACCTGCGGATAACAACTGGTTTGTTAGTTAATGGCTAGCGGCAAAGCCAAGGCCAGTTAATGCTCCAGCTGTCCAGTCATTAACTGCAGTAAAGACTGATTTTGAGGAGGTTATTGCCGTGATAAAATATCCTCAAAAGATTATAACAGCAATAGTGTACAGAAAAAAAAAGTATTAGTGGCTATAGTGTGACTGAATGGCTGCATTTGAAAAATTGGTCATTCCCTGGTGGTTCATAACCGATTTTCCACCAGTCAAAAAGCAAGTTGTGCTCTGTTAGGTTTATTGTACAAGGCAATAAAAATATTGGCCAGGTTAAATTGTCAGTGTGTTATGACATTAACCATTCTTTTACTGTGCTTAATTTAAGTGTTACTATGATTCATTATGGAAAGAAACTGTCCTTTGCAAGTAAACAGGCATTTGAGCACTGAGAACAGATAGTAATAAATCTGAATGCAAAATTAAATTTCATTTGATGGCTCCCCCCCATTCATAATGATTACATTTTTTCTTTTTTTTTTCCTTTTTTTTTTTTTTCTTTCTAGAAATACTTCAGAATTCTTGGCTACTTAATTGCAAGATTATCTTCCAAAGTTTGCATTATTGATGTGATGCCTGGCAGCAGTACTCTAGTTAAAGGTGTGACAGAATTTCCATTAAAAAAACCTTTCTAGTGGTTAACTTGGCCATCAGAAGTCACCTCATGCTTCATTTGGCACGCGGATTCCCAGCCACAGTGCAGATCCAGACCACGGAAGCTGTTCCTCTCTCGTACTCTGTTGGGTAAGAGCAGAACTGCACACACAGAATGTGCGCACACAATTTTTGTGCACGTGATTCTACAAATCTGGACCTGTTTGTATTAAATTACATGAAAATATGCAAAGTCCTGCAGATTCCTGTGTTAATTTGCATGCTTTTATCATAAAGGCAATGTGCTATCATAGTAATCTTAATATACATTGACAGACTACACCATAACCACTCCAAAAAGCCATTAGGGTTTATTTTATAAATGTATAATACGAATTCTAGGCAGATTCAGTACTGCACAATTCAATTTTTTTATTATTATTATTATTCACTGACACCTGTAACAGGAGTGGAGCCATTGAACCTTACATGGCTAAAGCACCAGACTAAGGTTTTGAACAGAACCTGGAGCAGTTAGGCTGACAATTTTCACTGAAATTTAATGGTTACCTAATTGCCAGGCATTGCTCTGAAGATTCCCATCTAAATGATCCAACGAACACATTTTACTGTGATCTACTGACATCACTGGCATCCTGGCTCCAGGAAAACAACACTATTTAAGCTCTCCAGGGATTTGCTGTAGTTTCAATTTCACTCTCGCTGCAAGAACACCTGACTGCTACGACAGTGAGCCCTGTCCATCGCAGTGAGGGGTTTTACAGGCACAGACGATGATGGTACAATCCATCCCGTGGTACCGAGGCTTCAAGGGGGGGCTACGAGCAGTCCCTTACCACATGGCCCCTGTACACTGCAAAGTTAAATCCCAGCATCTTCCACAGCTAAGGCTGCCTTCAATTTCCTGGTCACTCTTAAGGGACTGCTAATGTTAAACACTTATTTTTTTTTTTTTTTTAATATTAGCATCCTCAGGAGAGAGGGAATCGTTAGCTTTTTTTGCTGCACTGAACAATTACATTAAATGATTATGTCCAGACTGTTAAAGGCAGTGTCAGAGCAGCCTCCAACAGCCATCACATGCAGCCTTCACAAGAACCTGCTGCACCAGCACCCTACCAACACGTGCCCATGCATCCATTGACACAAACAGGAAACCTTAAAATGACCAAGACTGTACATTCAGGTACCAGCAGACCATGATTTCTGGAAGTCAAGATCTGGAATCAGTGAAGCTCACTTCACAATGCTGAAATATTTGTCAGATTGTATGTGATAACTCAATGATACAGCATTAAATGGTAGTATATAAAAGCTTCTGCACATGCATCCACAAAGACACATATGCATCCATATATATAAAATACATGTGTATGTATATACACATATATGTAAATGCAGGTGTATATATATATAAAACATACACACATAATGTATAAGATACATGCAAATGCACATACATAGATGTGTGCATTCATGAGTAGACAGAGATTTCAAAGTACTGAGCAACTGCCTGTGCCCAGGAGCCCTTCAGGCACACACCAGCAATGCCACTTAAATCACAGAAGCACTTTTGCACGGAGGGTTAAGTGACTTGTCCAACACCATTCAGCAAATCAAGGAATAAGCCAGGAACAGCTCATGTGAGCTGCAGTTCAGTCTTCTGGCCTGGTCACAGACTAAACCCATATAATGTTGCCCCGTGCTGCCAACCACATCCTCTCCTTAAAGTGCAGCCAGTAACAGCTCAGCTCCGGTATAAGCCATGCTACCGTGCATAATCAGATACACAGTCTATGAATGAAATGTGTGTCTTATAATTAGGTCCACACAAATGCTGAAACTTCAAAATACAGTTTAGAAGGGTTTCCAGTACATCTGATGCCACAGGCATCACAGCTCTGCTTCTGGATTTACCAGCTGCTGCTCCAAGGCTTGGGCCAACTGTTGCTGCCAAAGGATACTCAGATGATGTGCAGAACTGGAACATGGAGAAAAGAGTTACTCGTTATCTTTGATGTTGGAACTTCAAGGGAAGTGCGGGCTCCTCTCCCAGCCAATAGCATGCTCAGACATCCTCCCTACCTTGATGTTTAGCCTGCTATTGCTATGGCTTGGTTTGATTTTAGGCATCGGTTGGCTGTAAAAGGGTTAGAAACGTGGCACACTAAATCACTACCCACAATGAGGAGTGCACAAGTGTCTTTATGCATCTGTTCTCTATCGGATTCCAACCCTTTCCAGATGAAGTTACAAATGGATTATTTGATTTCATTTTTTTTTTCTTTATAATCTTAAAAGGTCGTATTTAAGAGTAAGTGATTCCAGAGGGCTTCCATATGATTTGCCATGATTTCAGAGCTGACAGTATACAGGCGCTGCTAGTGTGAAGGGCAGAAGCCTCCAGGGCAAGGACCATCGTGTTCAATATTGCAAGGAACATAGATTTTTATACAAAGACACTAAGATCAGCTTTTATGTTATCAAAAGGTGCAGGAGGAATTCTTATATAGAAGGTCAATATCAGCTTGGTTTAATACTGGAATTTCAACAATGTTTTAAGTAATTTTGGAATGGAGGGTTAGGGGAAGGAGGGAAAAGGCTCCCTCTCAAACTCCTTGTAGTCCATCCTGATGTGTTTTGTTACCATGTCCAGAACAGATGAAGTTTTGGCCCTTATAATGCCACTTGAGATTCTCCAGATTCATCCGTAAAAGACTCAGGCATTTCTGCTACAGCCACGTCTCTCTCTCTGTGCTGGACAAGCTGCAGGATGCTAGCCCTGGTGGCACTGGTTAGTGATTTCTTGCAATAGTCATTTTGTTTCTGGGCTAGGAATTCCTGCATCCCCCAAGAACACGACACAGAGCACTCACCATTTCCAAATGAGGACAGCAACAGTGCTGTTCCCTGTAGCTGCTCAATTCAAGCAATTTCTCTAAACTGCCCACCAATAAAGACTTGCTTTTTGTCAAAATACTTTGCAAAATCTATATTAGACAAAGTCTTGCAGTCCTTTTCTACTGTCAAGAGAAAGGAATAGTCAGGCTCATAGTCAAAATCACCTTCAGCCAAACCCCCACTGTCAGACAAGTGCATCATCGTGGATTTTGGATTGATGAACTACTGTATTTTAGCTTTTCTGCCAAAGCAACATGGGTCTCATCAGCAGGAAAGAGAATAGAGCGAGACAAAGACGAGAGGCAGCACAACACACTACACCTATGCAAGGGCTGCCAACAAAAAAAAAAGGGCACTCTCTGGAAGGGCAAAGACACAGATGTATTCGAAGGACAGGCAAAGGCGCACAAAAGAAGAGGATGGATGTGGTGCTTGGGAAGGCATGTTAACAGGGGATGCTTCTGGAGTTTCTTGGGGAGAGAAAATGCCAGCAAAGACTCTGCAAAAAATGGGCAAGTTTTATCATGCATGCACTGAGGTGGCAAAAACAACTTCACCGTTTTTCTAGCACATGGTGCAGAGACAGCTGAAACAACATGATGCACGACCACACCGGAGGAGGGCGAGCTTTGGGGGGAACACTCACGCAGCAGCTTCTGCGTCTGTGCACCTTTCCCATTTTTTGACAAGTACCCATATTCTCTGAGCTATAATACTTGTGATCATGACCTCATACAATGACTTCCTGAGACTCCAGCCTGTGGCTCTCCGACTCCCTGGCTTCCTTTCCACCCCACCAAAATGTCTGGCAGCAGCATCCCCCACCTCGGGTCTGATCCTGAAATGCCCTGCTCATGCCCTGTCACCACCGTGACACCTCCACCAGCTATGCTGGTGCTGGCCGCTGGCCTCGTGCTTCTTACCCATGCACTTGTGTCCCTTCACATCCAGCGGTACAGCAAAAGGACAGAAGAGGAATGCAGATACTGGCTTAAAAACATGTATTTTTCTTTCTTTTTCAGGTTTAGAGGAATTTATCTTTTGTACATGCTGTGCCCTTACATGCATGCACACACTATATGCACACACAGTATATAAATATATACTTGTAGGGGGAGAGAGGTTTAAGACTAAGAACTTATTTTAACTTCAAACTTGTTCGATTTAAGACTTAAAGAGTTTAAGCCAGATTTATTTTGGGTGACAAGTATTTCTTATATCTAAGGGATAAATATTTTCTCCTATTTTAACAACATCTCTTCCCTTTGATTTTCTCACACATGTTGTATTTAACTAATAGAGTACAAATACCAAAACAATGGAATATCCAGGATTAACACAGCAAATGCCATTAGATTTTGTGCAGGCATAGTATAGAAATGGCACAAAAAAACCTTTGGATTCTTAAGGATCATTGCCAGTGATTCATTTTCAAAAACTAAGGGATTTTTAATACTTGAAAAATTCAATATATTTCATGGAGTCATTACATTTTGTACAGTTCTGAAATAATGCCAATTTTGCAACTTAATTTGTTAAAATGATAATAAACGAGAAGGCTGTCACTAGACAGAGAAAAACTAGCTCTTTTTTTTCTGTTATCTGTTTTGCTGTAAGGTTAATTCTTTATATTTTATATTTAAATTAATTCGTATTTCTTTCATATTAGGGGGCATACTATATTATGGAATTAGTAAAGAAATGGGCAAAAAAGGCAGGAAGAGAATGGGGGGGGCAAAAGGGTAGGAAGTGATCAATTAAATATTTTTTTTGTCAAAAATCAGATATGCACACATTTTAGTTTGGAGAGCATATGCTGCTCTTGATATGGATCCAAAACCGAGGCAGTGCATTGAACAAAATAAAACCAGCTTTGTAATTATTAGCGGAGACATATTCGTGAGGGCCATTTCCTGTAGAAAATGCCACTTTTATTTTCTTTCCTGTACCCTACTAGAATCCCCATAGCACAGAAAAAAAGGAAGAGACAAACATACAGCTTGCATTTAAGTAATAAGCCATGACCGACACCACATTTTTCACCAATTACCTTGGAAAGTCCTAGAGGGCACGTGGCTGGCCAGACCGGCTACAGGTCTTCTCCCTTTGTATTGGCCACGTTCAGAAGTATCAAGGGAAGTGTGAAAGAAATCAAAATTTGCCAGTGGACACAATCTATAATCATTTTTTTGGCCTGGATCAAAACAAAGAAATCTGAATGAATCATGAAGGTATCAGGAACAGAAAATGCCATCAGTGATGTGCAGACACATCGTTTTCCACACTAGACTACAAAAACATTCAAGCTCTGTTAGCAGATAGATGTTTTAACATAGATGTTGTAAACTGCAGGAATGAACAAAGTACAAGGTGACAGAGAGGAATAAAGCTTGCACTATTTCCATGTAAAGACATACAAAATAAAATTGGGGGATTGTCATAGAAGAAAGCTGATGGTTCTACCCTGATTTGTTGAGCATTGTTGGTCTTCTCACTTTTCGGGATTTTTTTTGCATTGGAGTTAAAGAAAGAGGAGACACAACTAGCTTAGCAGAAAATCAAAAGAATATCAGTTACTTGGGTAACTATTTGTAGGGTAGGGATGGAGAAAAAAGCAACAAGAAAGTCAGTATTCACTAGAATAAGAATAAAGTTGATTGGCAGACCAGGGACAGACACCAATTCTTGGTGATTAAAAGACCAAATTACATTTTTGAGATTGCAAATATGTGCTTGTATCAGCATCTGGAAAACCATTTTCCAGCTCTTAATACTCATCATTTAACTGCTTTTTTTAATTTTGCAAACCTGTATGAACAGAAATATACAAGTTTACCTATAGCCAGCTAATAGAAATAATGTTTTTAGCAATATCGTCAGAGTGAATTTAAATGCTGTAAAAAAGCATATATTCTTTCCACTTATCATGTTATACTGTTTGTTACCATTTGATTCTCTTGCTGTCCTATTTCTCTTTAAGGTGGGGAGATCAAGACTTCTCATAAAAAGCCAGATGATCGTTGGTTGTTCCTTTATAGGGGCACATAAATTCTGGATTCTGCGGAGAGTTACCAGGAACACTAAGAAATAATGGCACCAGACATCTATGGTAAGATGTTTGATGCTATCCCTCCTCTTCCCCATACCACTGTCATAATATCTGTGATACCTGCACCTAACAGATGCCACAGGAGTTGCCAGAGTGCCATCAATGTGATCCTCATCCCCTCAATGGTTTGCAAAATGCAGATGATGATTTGCCAAGGAGAAGAGTCAGGGATAGGTCTTCCATACAACCTCCAGGTTAACAATTCAAACCCCCCTCCCATCAGGGTAAGCAGAGAGATGTACTCACTTTTTCAGGTGCATACAACCACAGTCGTTGTGAAGTCTCCCTCACTGAAGATCTTCAAAAGCCTCCTGGGCAACCTGCTCTGGGTGTCCCTGCTTGGGCAGGTGGGTTGGACCAGATGGCCTCCAGAAGTCCCTGCCAACCTCAGCCACTGCGTGATTCTGTGATACATTCACCTCACACATCTTGGCTCCAATGAGAAAAAAAGATCCAAACACCCGGAAGAGTCATAAGCATTTCTTTCTGCATGATGGTTTGATCCATGGGACTCTACAGAGCCCAGAAGGATCCCTGCTAAGTCTGAGATTATACTTATGTCAGTACGAGAGAGCTCTTTCACTGATGAAAATTCTCTAAAGGAATCAAAATCAGAAAACAACAATTTTTCTGCATTCAGCTTTCCCCAGAAATTGGGAAAACAGCTCTTAAAAATGTAAAGATTTTTAAATTGCCATCAGACCATTTTTATACTTCCTAAACTGCAATTTAATATTATTTACATTATGGAAAAACCTTACAGCCCCTGTAGGCTCTGGGAGACACTGCATTAGCCATGGTACAAATACATACAAAGACATGACCCCTGCCCTAGAGAACTTTTATCAGCCCCTAATTAACCTCCTCCTGATCCTTGAAGCCAGAATAATCAATGGGTCTATATTCTGAGTTTAAATCCATTCAGGTGGGGGAGGAGGAGGACCTACAGAAAAATTATAAAAAATATGACTTCTAAATTACCTTTTATGTGAGACAGCACTCAAACAATACTAGGTCTGCCAAATCACTCCTGCTCTAAATAACCAACTCTCTTTGTACAGCATCTGCTGTTTGAAAGGGCTTTCATTTGTTTTTACTATTATGAATAGTTAAGAATTCAGTGTCACATGAATGGGAAGCTTCTAGAAAACTTAAATGTGTTTCATTGTGACTTGATGAATGGCTTACTGTTGCATTGTTATAAAATATACTAATATACTACAAAAATCTAACTTTATTGTGATTAACCCCCATGCACAGCGTTGAACAGGAATATTCTCCACCCCAAAGAAAATGTCTATTGACATACTGGCTCAAAAAGCTCAGATTTTCAAAAGGCCCATTGACTCTCAGTGTAAATTCAACTCTTAACTAACCTTAGGCACATTTGAACATCAAAATTCCAAACTCATCTCTGTACAAACAGTGTATCTAAATCCAAATTGAATTGGTAGAACCTCCTATGGCAGTTTAACCCATAGCACCTTCCTCTACTCTACGTTATAATCTAAGGATTGCTTTTGTTTGAGGAAAGGAGGCAAGAAAACACTCCTTACGAGCACTCTCAGCGGTTCGGCAGGAGGACAGAGCCAGCTGCATGCATTGCAGGATGAGTACTTTGGAAGCTTAGCACAGGAGAAATAGGATGACATTAAGGGCAGTGACTGGGTAAGTATAAGAGCAGGTATGAAAAGAGAGAGGTGGTGTAATTAAGGGATGAAGTGAAGTAGCGGTGCCCAATGGATTTTAGATAATAGATGTCATTAAGGGTGATTCAGAAGATTGAATTGTACAACACAAATCAGTGTGGAAGCTGTGGAACAAACCAAGTAGAGAGAAGCATCACTTC